>NC_034612.1:6614656-6621254 GCF_900095145.1 Mus pahari
CTCTTCTTCTTCTTCTTCTTCTTCTTCTTCTTCTTCTTCTTCTTCTTCTTCTTCTTCTTCTTCTTCTTCTTCTTCTTCTTCTTCTTCTCCTTCTCCTCCTCCTCCTCCTCCTCCTCCTCCTCCTTCCCAAGCCCCAGCTCCACTTCAACTTTCATGTCTCTTTTGGTGACCTAGTGCTTCCTGCATGAAGATAAATAGGAAGGCACTCTGCGCAGGAATATGACTTCAGCCTCCCCCTACAACCTTTAAGTGTCCATAGCTCCTCTGAGAGGGGTGAGGCCTTATGAGCCCTCCACACCCGATGATGGACTGCTGGTGGGGCCAATCCCCGTGCAGGTAGCCATTGCAGCTGTGAGCTCATAGGTGCAGCATCCATGCCACGCCCAGAAGACAGAATTTTGCAGCATTCCTTTCCATCCTCCAACTCCTTCATGGTTTCTGCCTCTTCCGAGCTGTTCCCTGACCCCTGAGAGGGCATAGATGTCGGATTCTAGAGTTGAACACTCAACAGGCTTCTGGACTCAGCACATTGACTGTGCTGAGTATCTCCATTAACACTTCCCTCTGCAGGCAAAAGCCACTGCTGAGAGCAGAGCTACTGGTTTTAAAGTAGAGATGCTTGTGTTTGAACTTGAGGGATGAAACTATAGCCCATTGGTAGAACAGATGCTCTGTAAGTTCAAGGCCCTGGGTTCCACCCCAGCATCCCCTTCCCCTTTCACTAAAGAATAACAAAAACCAAAGTTATAATAATTTAAAAAAAAAGTACAGGGGACTGCTCTCATTACTGTTATAAAGCAGTAACTCTGAAACAGTATTGATGCTACAATGTATCTCCATGTAGGACAGAATGTATCCAGTCCACAGTCTAGATTAGTTCCCACACAAACTATGGTCTAGCCTGTGTCTATCAGATGCGATGACAACAGACCTTACCTCAGTGGCTGTAGGGTGAAAACAACAAACTAAGGTTGTAAGGACATCCATCCTCCACAAATTTATCTCAACATCATCATCAAAATCAAAGCCCCACCATGTGTGTGTTTTGCTGTAAATTTACAAGGTGACTCTGAAATATATATATGGGAAATCAAGGGGCCAATATTATCATAAAGAAAATTGTCTTAGTTAGGGTTTTACTGCTGTGAACAGGCACCATGACCAAGGCAAGTCTTACCAAGGACAACATTTAATTGGAGGTTAGCTTACAGGTTCAGAGGTTCAGTCTGTTATCATCAAGGCGGGAACGTGGCAGCATCCAGGCAGGCATGGTACAGGAGGAGCTGAGAGTTCTACATTTTTGTCTGAAGGCCACTGGGAGAAGACTGGCTTCCAAGCAGCTAGGATGAGGATCTTATAGCCCACACTCACAGTGACACACTTATTCCAACAAGGTCACACCTACTCCAACAAGGTCATACCTCCAAATAATGCCATTCCCTGGGCCAAACATATACAACCCATCACAAAAAAACAAAAGTCAGTTGAGTATCAGGAGTCACCAGGTGCTGTTGATAAGGCCAGGGAACTTTCTAGAATGTGCTCCAACCCAAGAAAGATAAATAGGCTTGTGTAACACATTAGAAAGTTCAGGGGCAAGCCTACACATTATAAAGACTCTTGGCTTTTTAAGATAGAGGTTCCCCCATGAAAAACAGTGGAGACACTGTGGCTTTGAAAATAAATGATACTAGTCTCTTGGCCATCCACAGAGAAAAGCATTTCAGCCTTGGCCCCTATCTCATTCCACAAAATCAATCTCAGGCGCATCGTCGGCCCAACAGAAAAAAGAAAGCATGATGAACTTTGGAGAAGGCGACACACGGGAGAACGCTCTGATCCTGAGCTAGGCGAAGGCGCCTTCAGTGAGACAAAGGAGCGGCTGCTTCAGAACAAGGGAGAATCCACACCTTCGACTCTGGGTCTAGGTCATGTTCCTTCTAGCTTCTCTGCCTCAAAGCATCCTCAAAATCAAAATATTCAGGCAGAAGTCATCCAAAAGAGAAAGAAATTTCCCGTGATGCTCTCTGAGAGAAGCACTGCATCAATATCCAGGCTATTACAGGGGCTCTGGGTCTTATTTCATATACAGTGGTTTTCTGCTATGGGCTGTGCACTGGGCGAAGCATGTTACCATCATTTTCCTATTTATCTGTATTTCAGCCAGCGGATGATACCTCTGAGCCGGTTACCATGGAAACAAACACCCCAGAAAAATCTATCCTTTAATCTCTCTCCACTACCTTTTCCTTTAGTATCTGGAAAATTTTAATCTACAAAAATTAAAAACTCAAAGGAGCCCATCACAGAGCTGGAACTTCCAGGGGTGCCTCTTGCTATGGTCTTTTGTTCAACGAAGACATAAATCTTGACTTTGGGCTGACAATCATAACTTTTCAAAAGCACCCCTAGTGGGAGTTATGAGCCCCATTTTCCGAGGGTAAACTGAGACGTATCACAATTGTGCCTTAGGCTCTGTGGAGATTGATAACCCACACTCGGGCGTGAGTTGAAGCAATGGGTGACTCATTTCCTGGAAGTGAAAGCATAGCACTGCCCCTTCTAACTTTGCCTCCTTGTGGATAAGAATCCTAAGAGGGTGAGGTGGATGTGGGCTTGGCCTTCACTTCCCACTTTCTGCATTCTTATACACACTATATACACAAAGAAGCTGAACCCTGTAGGTGCTGCTCAGATCTGACTGGATACAAAGTTCCTGCTTTACCCTGTTCTCCTTGGACCACCTCCATCAAACCCAGTGTATAGATAGAGAGATGCCTGTACTGGTCCAGAGCCCCTAGCCCCATGGTTGCCTGTGTGAGGAAAACAGTCACTCTCTTACTGGCTGTCTCAGCTATGCATGCTTCCTTCCATTTAGGGCTCTCACAGGAACAACTTAAGAGGGGGAACGGATTGCATTGGCTCATGTGTTCAGGGGACATTAGTCCACTGTAGCACAGAAGGCGTGGTAGAATGGCTCCATCCATGACAGGAGTGTGAAATAGAGGCTGTGTTCAAGGTGGTAAACGGGGAAAGAGATCTAAGCAGGGACTTTAGAGTGTGACCTACTTCTGATAGCCTGGTCTCTCAAGGGTCCCGCTGTCTTCTTAACCAGTGCCACCACCTGAGGAAGGCACTTTCAAAACATGCATTGTGGGGGACCTTTGATGGTCAAAACACAAGAACCTTATTATTCTCCAAACCCCAACTACAACCTCTTCAGCCCTCCCCCCCCACAAATATCCTCACAGAATCTGACTCTCTAGGAAAGAGGTTTAAAAAAAAATGACAAATTCTGAAATTCTGGTGGCTTAGCACACAACAGTCTTTGAGTTCAGGGATTTAGGAATGCTCCTGCACTGGAGTTAGACGTCTTCACCCCACCAGCTGGATTCAAAGCAGAAAGCCAAGTATCTCTACCCAGCTAGGACGAACTCCTGTGGACCATCAGCTGGACGGGTTAACTGCTCCAATGCTTAAGATCAGAAAGAGAAAGAAAGTTCAGCAGTGGGACGAGCTGGAGAGACCGCACAAAGCACTCGAGTGAGTGACTAACACACACTCAAGTTTATTTGCGTAACAGGGAACCAGCTTCCTGGTCAAGATGTCCACACTGAGCAAGGGAACCAGCACCCATGGAGGGAAACAGTTAATGAAGGCACACAGCCGGCAAAACAACAGCATCTACACAATTACCAGGCTGTTGAAGTTCTTGCCACTTGAGGGTCTTGTAAAATCAGGTCTCTCATTCAAAACCGTTCTCCTTCCATAAGCCCTCTTCCCCCACTTCCAATCTGCCTGAGTATAACACATCCTACAGTAGAACACCGGGCCCGGAGCCCATGTGGGTTTAAATTGGCAACTGTCCTCAATGGAGATTACAATACCTGCCTGTGAGGTTGTTGTAGAGATTAAATGCGATGATCTGGCTGCTCCTGATGTGAATATTCATGATGAGTGAAGGCTCATAAAATATGTCGTACTACTTAGAATAACATGGTGGTATTATAGGCATTAGTGGTTGTGAATCCCCCTTTCCCCACTCCCTTCAAACTTCTAATATATAATCTCTAAATCAGGAAGTACAAAGAGGAGGAGGTCCTAGGTGTCTGGTTTGTTATTTATAATGGAGTCTTTAATTTGATGTAGATAGATAGATAGATAGATAGACAGACAGACAGACAGACAGATAGATAGATAGATAGATAGATACAGAGATACAAAGATAAATAAATAGAATATATATGTGTATGTATGAGTATAGATAGAATGTATCTATATATACATGAATATGTATGTGTGTGTGTGTGTATATATATATATATATATATATATATATATATATATAGAGAGAGAGAGAGAGAGAGAGAGAGAGAGATATCTCCAATATAAGAGTAGAATGGTTTGCATGAAAGCTCCAAATCCTAGTTTATTCTGAAGAACAGAGCTAGAGAAACAAATACCACGTGGCCCCTTCAGGCCTGAGTTTGAGAACTAATATTCTTTTCTACCAGCTTTTGCCTCCTGGGATTCCTTTCCTGGATTCTAATAAGCTTTCTTGCTCTGTAGGAGTAAGTAGAGAAAACATGCATAGAAGGTCTTGCTGCCACCAGAAATTTGGGCAGCGGGGTGAAGTTTTTGGTTCCTGACCAAGGATAAGTACCTGCTATTAGTATTATACTACTAATGATAACACTATTATACTATTTGTTAATCAAACTAGCACAAAACAAAACAAAATAATCAAAACAAAAGAAAACTCCAGGAACGTAGCCAAGCATCACCACGGTACACGCATTTAGTCTCAGCACTAGGGAGACGGAGACAGGGCAAGAGCTACGAGTTCCAGACCAGCCAGGGGTACACAGTGAGAGCCTGTCTCAAAAAAATAAGATGGTATTGTATCTTCATGGTGGTTTCCCTGTTCAGTAATCACCAGAGAACTGCTGTAGCATAAAGCGTACTCACTGATTGCAGGAGGCCCTACTGTGCGTAGAACACACTGGGTTACCAGAGAGATTATAAATGTACAGTAAGTGCCAGACCTCAGCGAAGCACTCCCTCCATTTAGGTCTCAGTGTTGTTCTCCCCCCACCTCTGAAAAATCCTTCCTTGATTGCTCTGGCTGGGTTAGATTTCCTGGGGCACGTTGAGTTCCGTGAACTCAGTCAACGTCTTTCTCCGATGCCCTTCTCCGAGTTCTCCATGGTATCCTCCTAATTAGATCTGCCATTTGTAACACTATGTCCGATCAGTTAGAAAGGCACGAGAATAATTAATGAGCAGCGACAGATGTGCATGCGTGCACATATGGATGGCGGGAGGCTTGGCGCTTACATGGCTCGCTGCAGCAGAGCCGAATACGAGGCCAGTGCTCCCCTCCAATGGCAATAATTTGCTGGTTGGTAAACATCACCCCAGATATAGGGAATCGGTCATCCAGTCTACTAATAGGTGTGACTGATGAAAAGCTGCACTATTTACAAAGAGGAAAAGTTGTGATCAGGAAAGGGGTAATTCCCTTGGTAAAAATCACTTCCATTATAAAGCTTTTTGTGCGGAGTCCATAGAACGCAGTAGGTATGCTGTCCATGACACAAGATGGAAACATAGTAGGTACGTTATCTGTAGCATAAGACTTATTTGGATTTTGGAGGACAAGGACAGAATTTGACGTATGGTGGTGTTCAATACACATTAAATTAATTATTTAATGAATGGTGAGTTGGGGGATGATTGGCTCAAAGAGAAGCACGAATCTGACCATCCTAAGAATTGGATGAGTACAAAGATCCTAAAGAGAGCTTTGGCTTCTCAAAGTCAACGGCAGGAAGGGCAGCCTCAGCCCAGAGCAGCCTGTGCATCTTATCTAGTCTTTTGAAGGTCATGTCCAAGTCAACCCTGCCACAAAAGACACCTTATCTCTGGTAGAACAGGAGGCTGAGGGACCCAGATAAACCATGCTCGGAGGCAGAACAGACCCAGACAGGGCTCCTGGGGATGACCGAGCATCCCGAGGTCCACGGGGGTGGAGGTGGGGTCCGCCCTGTGTCTCATGGATCCCTGCAACTGAGTTTATATTTATCGAGAAGCTGCAGAAATTCAGGGGGTAGAGATGGTTTTTACTAAAGAGAAAGAAGACTAGAGAGGAAGGGAAATGGAAATGCATGCAAGCATATGCATATGATCAGACGTACAGTTGGGTGATGGTCCAGACAGGGTGGAAAAGGGGGGAGAGAGCCAGGGTTCATAGGAATATGCATATGATAAAACCAAGGAAACGGAGGAGCCCAAGGAAAGATTTGGAGAGGCAGACACAGTACTAGAGAGAGGATACAAACACGTGGAAAGGGTAGAGATTGAAAGGAGAAGTAAAAAGGGAAGGGGAAAGGAAAGGGAGGGGAGGGGAAAGAAAGCAGAGGAGAAGGGAGGGGAAAGAGTGTTTGAAAGACAAAGAGAAAGGAAAGATTTATTAGATTTAAAGCTGTTGAGATGACATACACACATATGTGTATGTCATATATATGTGTATGTGTGTATAATATATATATATATATATATATATATAGAGAGAGAGAGAGAGAGAGAGAGAGAGAGA
>NC_034612.1:6621329-6636693 GCF_900095145.1 Mus pahari
AAGGAAGGAAGGAAGGAAGGAATTCTCAGACAGCATGTCACACCCTTCTGCAATTTTTTAATCCAGAAGCTGGATGTTTTGGGAATCTTAAGCATCTATTAAACTATTCAAACTATACCATTAAAAATACGAGGAAGCCATAATCAGGGAGAAAGGAATCTGAATGTATGTTTCTGGAAAGAAGCTTATGTGCCTGAGGTACCAGATGTGTAAGCCCAATGATTAGAAAGTAAAATGGAAAATGACCCCTGTGCCCCCAAATGGGCCAAAGTCCCAAAGACACACTCCACAAAATAACTAAAGCGACTGTGGAGATGACTTGGTAAGTATATTTGCCCTACAAGCATGTGGGCTTGAGTCGGAATCTCCAGCACCCACCTAAAAATATGGGCACAGTTTCATGTAACCCCTGTGATATAGGGTTAACATGTGGTAGATCCTTGGGGCTTGCTGGCTGCCAGCCTAGCTCCAGGTTCAGTGAGAGACTCTGTCTCAATGGAAGAAGGCAGAGAGAGATGGAACACAGTCAATGTTCTCTTCAATCCTCTGGGAACTTGAACACATGTGTAGATATCACACATCACATAGAGACTCATATATGAATCCAAAATAAATACATACATGAAAATTTGAAATATGTACAAATGGCTGGAGAGAAGGTTCAGCAGTTAAGAGCAGTTAAGAATACTGGCTATTCTTGCAGAGTGCCTGGACTTGGAAATAACATCTCCACAGTGGTTCCTAATCAACCATGACTTCAGTTCCAAAAGGTTTGATGCCCCCTTCTGATCTCCTTTGGCACCAGGCATGCACATGGTGCACAGACATCCAGATGAGCGAAAAACATTCACAGCTATCAAACAAATAATAAATAAATATATGCAAATCACAAGTCAGTCCATGAAAATATATCTGGTGTCATAAGCTATCAGAGAGATACTAAATAAGAAACGAGAAAATCCTGTGTGTACAGCAAAAAGCTTACTGTAAAGCTAGCAACATCAAATGTTGGCTAGGAAGGAGAGCCAGGGATGGTCTCAAAACTCATGGTGCAAACATAAAACATAGAGAAACGTTGTTGTTGTTGTTGATGTTGTTGTTTTGTTGTTGTTTTTGAAAAGGTAAAGAAAACTCTAATCCAGTTCTACATCTCTACCCTGTACCCCAAAATGGGTCATTCCAACCAAATATGAATGACAACATCAAGATTTACTAATGCCTTATAATAATTAAATGCTGGAAACCACCCCAGAGTCACTAAAACCTCGAAGGAGTGACCTGTGGTTGCACAATAGAAATACTACACAGGAGTGAAAAATAAACACATGGAGCAGACTCAGTGATAGTGTTAAGCAAGTGATAACAAACATGGGGCATGGATCATGAGCCCTCTTTATATGAAGACCCAAATCAGGAGAAGTTTTCTACAGTGGTGGAAATCAGAGAGATCGGTCACTTCCAGATGTGAACTATGGCTTGGGAAAGACACCTAGTTTCCACACACATTCTACATTTAGATGGTTCCCAACCTTCCCAGCGCTGCAACCCTTTAATACAGTTCCTCATATTGTGCTGACTCCCCCCGCCCCGCAACCATAAGATTATTTCATTACTACTTCATAACTGCAATTTTGCTACTGTTATCAATTAAAATGTAAATACCTGTGTTTTTTTGATAGTTTTTTTTGGGGGGGGGTCATGCCCCACAAGTTGAGAACTGATGTTCTAGATTTTCATTTAGGGAAGACTAGCAGTTTTCACACTCACACACCTTACACATCGTCTGTCCATTAAGATAAAATCAACGGAAGCTGGACAGATGTCTTGGTGGTTAAAAACACATACTTCTCTTCCAGAATACCCACATTGTGCAGATCGAAACTGTCTGTAACTCCAGCTCCGGGGATGCTCTCTTCTGACCTCTTCAGGTAAATGCATGCACATGCAGATGCTGGGGCATCACGTGATCATGATTGCATGTCCATGACGGTGAGCATCCACTGGGAGGCTGAGGGACAACAAGGGCACCTGAGACTTGGTCAAGAAAGGGCGGGGGGGGGGGACCTAAAAGTCAAACAGTTCATCAAAGCAACATCCATCGCTCTCCTACGAGGAAGCAGTCACTCCCAGGTACACCTCTGAGAGGACTTAGAACTACGCAGAAGCACCGAGAGAGCTAGGGTGCAAGCAATGTTCTGTAAAGATGACGGCCTGCTCTGAGATGCAAAAGTGGACAGAGGTCAGAAAAAGAACAGGGCGATTCTTGGTGATGGAAGGGGCCCTATGCGCAGCTGGTGATAAGAAAGGACTGAATATGAGTGTCTAGGACACAGCCTCCTTGTGTTCTGACAAGGTCACATGATCTACCGGCTCACAGGTGATACTACTGTCTTCTCAGACCTCAAATAAACTTTCTTTGAGATGGGTCCTTACCATGTAGCCCTGGCTGTCTTAGAACATATGTTATATAGACCAGGCTGGCTTTGATCTCAGAGATCTACCTGCCTCTGTCTCCTGCATGCTGGGATTCATGACGTGCGCCACCATGCTTGGCCAGCTCTCACTTTTCAAGGACGTCAGCAATCAGAGGCAGAGTATATCATGAGCGAACACCAGATGGGATATCCTTTCCATCAGTGAAAGTGGGCATCTCTTGATGCATTCACTTGGATACTAATCACTACGCACCCACTGCGTGAGGCATAGCTCTTTGGACAATTCGTTAGGGTGGTTGAGGGGCTAGACTTCTTAAGCGCCAAGGTTGGCCTGACACATACAAGTGTACAGCTTTGAGCAAATGACTCAAGGTTCCGTGTCTGTTTTCTCGTTGTAAATGAGAAATAATAAGGTTAAGCATATTAAAGGATGCATAATCGGGCTGCCGCGAAGATTACATTACAAATTAATATATGTAGAAAGCACTGGGGGGAAAAACACTTGCTATGTATAAATTACAGTTAGTTATTCTTGTCACTGATTCTCTTCCTCATGAATCTCTCTGTCTCTCTTTTTCTCTCTCTCTATCCTTCTCTGTGTGTATCTCTGTCTATCTCTCTGTCTCTCTCTTAACTTAAGATGAAAGCTTAAAACCCTGTTCTAGTACATTCGAGAACACAGGGCTGCTGCTGCTGCTGCTTCTTCTTCCTCTTCTTCCTCTTCTTCTTCTTCTTCTTCTTCTTCTTCTTCTTCTTCTTCTTCTTCTTCTTCTTCTTCTTCTTCTTCTTCTTCTTCTTTTTTTACAGAGACTAGTCAAGGCCACATTACAGGGCATCAGCTTTGCTGAGCTGGCCCTAGAGTCCACTGTAAGGTCAAGCTCGTCAGTGTGGATGAGAAGCTGGGTTCCCCGCTGCCTCCTGTCTCGCTGAACACATAGGGTCTTTATCCTGACCGTGGAACTGTCAGAATACTATGGGCCTGCTGATTCCTGTCCCAGCTATGGAGTGGGGCATTGCCTAAACAGAGATGCCAACTGTAAATACTGGGGTGTTGCTAACCTCTCAGAGCACCAGGCTCCAAGGCTGGGAGTGTGACTCCTTACCTTGGCTGCCATCCATCCATCTGCACCTGCTTTTAGAGTACTAGTAAAGAGGTCTCCCTGGGAAGGAGGAATAGGCCATAGACCAGAGGGCCTCCCAATGTCTCCCTCCAGAGAATCTACATCATTTGCCACACAGTGTGGGGGAGCATTCAAGTCTAAGGGTTCATTTAGAGAGTGCAGACTACACTGAAGGAAAAAGCAGGGGAGCTATATATACTCATCGTAAATATTAAACAGTGTGTAATTTGCCAGAGAGGAGAAAAAGCTGCATGTTGTTGCTGCTAACAATCAGACACCAGCCTTAAGAAAATATCCCTTCAGGGACAGGTGAGCAGGGTCTGTGGGTAAGGGCTCTTACTGCTAAGTCTGATGACCCAGATTCAATCCCTGGGACCCACCCAGTGACTAGAGAAAACTAACCCCTGCACACTGTCCTCTGCTTTCTGCATGTGACAAGTGACACCCACAAAGTCTTAGGAAAACCCATTGTTTGTCCTAGGATAACAGAGGACACATCCTGGCTATGCCCCTCAGGGAAGCTTTGAGGTGCCACCCTGCAATGAAGGACAGTTAAGTTCATTAAAAATAATCTGGCTCACAACTAAATGAGATAAAGTACAAATAGTAATGGCTAAGACCCAAAGACAGAGAAATGTCATTGTAGATGATCTCAGTATCTAGTTTCCCACAATTCATAAGACATACAAAGAAATGGGAAAATGGCAAATCCCTTGGGTAGAAGGGTGGGATGACCAAGGAGAGATCCTGTCAGCCAGGCATAGTCCCAGATCCTAGGAGAAAAATTAGAAGCATCAAGCAATCAAAGCCAACATGGGCTACATAGTGAGTTAGAGGCCAGCTTGGGCTACATGAGACCCTGTGTCAAACAAGCAAACAACCACAAAGAAACTAGGTATTAAATTTAATGGGTAAACATCTCAAGGCCATTACTGTAACTATGCTCAAAGAATCAAGGAGACAAGGATAAGATGAAATCTTAAGTATGATGGTCCCGCCCATCAAATAGATACAAAGTGTCAAGGGGGCTAAGGGGACAGCTTGGGATGAAAGAAATACAAAGTGTCAAAGGGGCTAAGGAGACTGTTAGGTATCAACTAAAGAGATACAGAGTGTCAAAGGGGCTAAGGAAACAGTTTAGTATCAACTAAAGAGATACAAAGTATCAAAGGGGCTACAGTTTGGTATCAACTAAAGAGATACAAAGTATCAAATGGGCTAAGGTGACAGTTTGTCATCAAATAAAGAGATACAAAGTATCGAAGGAACTAAGGAGACCACTTAGTAAAGTGAAAAGCACAGTAACCAGACAAGAATTTCTTGAAGGGTCGGACTCCATCTGAATGAGCAGAGAGATGAACTTAGGAACTGAAGGCCAATGGGAATCACACAATCTGAGGAAAAATGCCAGCACAGTTTCACAGACCCTCAGAGGAATGTGGTAACACAGGCTAAATGGGAGTTAGAAGGAAGAGAGAGAAGGAGACAGGAAAATAGTTTAGTATCTAATACAAGGATGGAGAAAGAGAGCCCTGCAGAGTTCCTGCTGCTCTGACAGAGAACCAAAATTCTCTTTCCAAAGTCATGAGAGGCAACTCAAAACTACATGTACCTTCAATTCCAGTCTCTCTTTTGGCCTCTGCAGATATCTGAACTCAAGGACACATACAACTCATATAAATAAATACATAAGTAAATAAATAAATAAATAAATAGGGGCTGGAGAGATGGCTCATTAGTTAAGAGTGCTGACCGCTCTTTTGAAGGTCCTGAGTTCAAATCCCAGCAACCACATGGTGGCTCACAATCATCCTTAACAAGATCTGACACCCTCTTCTGGTGTGTCTGAAGACAGCTACAATGTACTTAACATATAATAAACAAATCTTTCAAAATAAATACATAAATAAATGTGCATATAAGTGTCATATAAACTATTTTAGATTTATAGAAATGCACACATTTTAAACCCAACAGGAAGAATTGTAGGAGTCAGAAGAGTGGAGGACACCAGGGAAACATGGCCACCAAAATCAATGAAGCAGGACTAACATGGGCTTACAGAGACTGAAGCAGCAGTCACAGAGCCTGCATGGGTCTGTGCTAGGTCCCTCTGAATATACGTTATGGACATTGGCTTGGTGTTTTGTGGGACTCCTAACAATGGAGCAGGGGTGTCTCTGAGTCTTTTGCCTGCTCTTGGAACCTTTTCCCTCCTACTGGGTTGCCTCAGCCAGCATTGCTGTGAGGGATTGAGCCTTATTGAGTCTTATTGTCTTATCTTAACATATTGTGCCATATTGGGCTGATGTCCCTGGGAGGCCTGCTCTTTTATGATGGGAAATGAAGGAGGAGTGGATCTGGAGGAGAGGGGAGAGGGAGGGGCTAGAAGTAGTGGAGGGAGAGGAAATGAGGAAACTGCAGTCAGTTTGTGTTGTATGAGAGAAGAATAAAGAGAGAGAGAGAGAGAGAGAGAGAGAGAGAGAGAGAGAGAGAGAGAAAGAGAGAGAGTCCAAGTGACCTATGGACATAACATAAAGAAAAATGCTGTGAGCCGAAAGCAAGGAGAAAAAAATGTTTTAATTATTTCATTTATCCCTTTAGATTATAATCTATTCATATCATTTTCTCATTTCTTCCCTCCTTTTAAACCCTTCTAGAGAGCCCTCCTTGCTCTGTTTCAAATACGAATCAATAATAATCAAAGAAAAAGAGGCTACCAAGTTGGGAGCTGGTGGACAAGGGGAGGGTTCAAGGGAGGGACTGGAGGGAAGAAATAGAGGTGGGGGAGGAGTAATGTTTCAACCAAAAACATATTAAAAATAAATAGAAGTTTCATCTATAAATTGCTGCCACGCTTTAGATATTTCCTCTGAAGCAAGTGAAAGAAAATAAAGGACGCATTTATATCATATGTAGAAGAAAAAAAAAAAAACAAATGCATAAGGTCGCTAGATATGCAGAAATGGAATCTCTTTGCACAATAGAGGTGGGGGAGGGTGGAATGGAGCCCAGCTGCATTAGGCAAGAGAGGGTACCAGGGAAGACCTTGAATCCGCATGAACGACAAGCAGCAGTAACAGCGGAACAATTAAAAACGAAGGTTAATAGAACCAAAGATACCGATGTGTATTTTTCTCCTCCCTCCCAACTGCTTGAAAAGACGTAAAACATTATAAACTCATACCTAGTATATGGTTAGATTCGCATTTAGAAGTGAAGTGTGTGGAACAGCCCTGGCACGTGCCACGAAGGGAAGGAGAGGGGCAGGGCTACTCAGGAGTAACTTTCATATCATGGGAAGTTTTTGCATAAATCCAAGCTGATTCGGGGGGGGGGGGGGCTAAGGTGTTTATAGGAAACCTTTGAATGGCTAAGAACAGGATTCTGGAAAGTTTTAGTAACATTAACGATATTGTGACTCTACACTACAAAAACGTTTGTTTAATAATGCCAATGTAAGCCGTGAAAGAGGAAGGGAGGACAAACCGAAAGAAGTGAGGCATAAAACGAATCAAGAAGCAACAAGGGAAGGCCTAGGCCAAGTAGTGGGAGTGNGTGGGTAAGGGAGCAGGGGCAGGGGGGGGTATAGGGAACTTTCGGGATAGCATTTGAAATGTAAATAAAGAAAATAATAATAATAATAATAATAATAATAAGTTGAGAAAAAAAAGAAAGAAAGAAGCAACAAGCCTGACTCCAGCTAGATCAATAGCATTAATACATGCGCTGACATATTATGAGTGGGTAGGTACTACCAGACTAGAAAAAAGCCATGCTATAGTCTCAAAGATATAGACTAATAGAGAAGATGCAGAGGAGCCATCGTGCAAGCAGAAGCCACAAGAAACCAGGGTGGCCCTAACAGCAGACAAACTTGCAAAAGAAGTATGTCACTAGAGAGTGGAGCAATTCTTGTAGGGATGAAAATTGCCACTAACAATGGCCAGCGAGATGGCTCAGCTGGAGAAGGAGCTACTTACATAACAAAGAACCAACAGTCTACTGGGTGTGAGCCAGCCTACCCTTGGCAATGCATAGGACAAAGAAGAAGATGCTAAATTTGATGCTAAGTTTGCTGGAGGCTGGAGAATAGGCTGCTGACCCTTCAGGTGGTTCAGCACAGGGCTCTGTGATTCTGCCCTGCATTTCTGCCAAGAGAAAAGAAAATACATCTCTGTATAAAACCTTGAGCAGGGTGGGCTGGCGGGATGGCTCAATGCGTGAGAGGACTGGTGCTACAGACAGGAGGGCCCTGAGTTCAAATCTCCAACAGGCAAGTTTGCATGTGTTTGTCACTCCAGCACAAGTGGGAGGGTAGAGCTGGAAAGATTCTAAGAGATTGCTGGCCAGCCAGCCTTAACATAGGCAGCAAGCTTGGTGAGAGACACAGTCTCAAGAGAGTAAGCTGGACAACTGTAGAAGACCCCTGGCATCCGGTTCTGGCCTCTACATGCGCTTTGTGCAGGAGTGTGTGTACCTACATGCTTCTGTGCTTGTACTGTGTGCACACACATATACCACGCATTCTCATGCCAACTTGCATGGGAAGTTTTTAGAAGCATTGTATTCAGAACAACGACAACACAATGTAAAGTAGAAACAATCCCAGAGTCCATTGCTTATGACCACAAAGGGGAGCGACACTGACACCCTGCTATCACCTGGTGGGCTGTTGATCTGTGGACCTTGGCTACAGAGCTGGGGCTGGAACCCAGGGTGTCCACAGACTAGCAAATACTTCACCACCAAGTCCATTCTCTCAGATCAGTGATGTTGCCTCAAAAGCTACTATGTTCCAACAAGGACCCCGCAGTTGTGAATGTACATGAAGCATTAACTGGACTCAGCAGGTTATAATGAAAAATGGAAGCTATGGCAGGGGGAGGGAGATGCCTGTTGGGAGAAGTTGGGGAAGGGGTTGGTGGTGGATATGATCAACATACATGGTATACATGTGTGAGATTCTCAATGAATAAACAGATAAAATACAATTTGAATTTTTTTTTCTAAGATCTTGGGGGCGGAGGAGTGGAAGCAAACAGATAAGATAAACAGTCCCATTTCCTAAGTGTCTTTGTTCCACCATTTGATGAACACTCATTATGTCTACCTGCTAGGCACTAGGCATCCCTCTAGAGATATAACAAGAAGCTGGATGCATTTCCTGGTGTGTGTGTGTGTGTGTGTGTGTGTGTGTGTGTGTGTGTTTTAATTTGGTATCTCAAAGCAGTTTCAGTTTGCAATTCCCCAGATGGCTAAGGATGTTGAACATGTTTCCAAGTATTTTTAATAAGCTTTATTATAAAAAACTTGCGAATAAAAGTCATCACACACCAAAATTAACCAGACCTAAAGTCTATGAATCTCAATGAACTCCTATACAGTTAGAGCAGTCATTCTAAAGGCCACAGAGCTTCGGGTTGGATTGTTGGATTTTACACTTTCAATGTCAAGTATAGTATATATTTATAGCACACACACACATACATATACATACATATATTTCAATTATAAGGAAGAACTTGCTTTTGTTTTTGAGATTATGTGACCTCACGTAATATCTTAATACTGTACATTCTAAGTCCATCCATTTTCCTGGATTTTTTTTTATTTTTTAGAGCTGAATAATATATATATATATATATAATTGTATGTATACAATTATATATAATTGTATGTATACACACACACACATACACACACACACACATATATATATATACATATATATATATATACACACACACATCACATTTTTATTATCCATTTATCTGTTGATGAACAGCTAGGTCAGTTCCACCTCTTTGCTATAGTGAATAAAGCATCAATAAGTAAAGTGCCCATACACTGTGGCAGGGTCTGGCATTTTCTGGGTTTATGCGAGTGAGTGAAATAGCAGGCTCATCCGTTTTTATGTAAGTTACTTTCTAGTGGGAAGGTGAAAAGACAATAGGTAAACATACATAAAAAGCATTAACATTAAGAAGAAATCAAGACAAGATAAGCAACAGGAATGCTGGACACAGCAAGCCTGGTTGACAAGAGATCCTGGGCAGAGACCAACCTAAAGGAGGTGAGTCCTGGAAGGCACACAGTCCACAGGCAGCTGAGGGCAGAAGCCTAGGGTGGATCTATGGTTGATGGCGCAGCGGTATTCACTGTCATGGATGATGCTAGTGAGAAAGTAAAGGCAGAGATATGGAGATGTGGGCACAAAAAGAGGGCACTTAGAGGTAGCAGTACCGTGAAAATGGGAATGCCAAGATTTGCCTCACACCTACAGCCTCTGCCTCAGCACACACAAGCTCAGGACCTTCCAGATCATCTGACTGCCCCAGTTCAGGAGCTAAGAAACTGTAGTCTGCTCTGAGGCTTTTCTAGCCTTTTTTAATGATTGATTTAATTATTTTTTTTTAAAGATTTATTTATTTATTTATTATATGTAAGTACACTGTAGCTGTCTTCAGACACTCCAGAAGAGGGCGCCAGATCTCATTACGGATGGTTGTGAGCCACCATGTGGTCGCTGGGATTTGAACTCAGGACCTTTGGAAGAGCAGTTGGGTGCTCTTACGTGCTGAGCCATCTCAGCAGCCCCGATTGATTTAATTATTAAATGTATGTGTGCATGAGTGCATACAAGTGTGTATAAGCATATGTGTATGCATGTGAGTGTGCATATGTGTGTGCATATATGTGTGCATGAGTATATGCCAATGTGTATGTGCATATGTACATGTGTGAGTACATGAATGCATGCCACCACATGTGCACATATGTGTGTGCATGTGAGTGTACATATGTGTGTGCACATGCATGTATGTGTGCATGAGTACATGCCAGTGTGTATGTGCATATGCACATGTGAGTGCATACCAGCGTATGTGTATATATGTATGCATATGTGTATGCATGTGAGTGTGCATATGTGTATGCATGTGAGTGTGCATATGTATATGCATGTGTATGAGTAGCCAGTATGTGTACATGTGTGTGTGCATGTGAGTGTGCATGTGTGTGCAGGTACCTGCCAGAAGAAGGCACTGAATGGATCCCTGATACTAGAGTTTCAGGAAGCTGTGAGCTGTCCAACCTGGGCATTTGGAATCGATGTGGGGTCCTCTGGAAAAGTAAAAACCGCAAGTGGTGTTAGCCCCTCAGCCAGCTCTCTAGCCCCTCCCTACCATGAGGGTTTGCACACTATCAGTTGCCGCTACAAATTGGAAGCTAGTTCTGGGGCCATGAAATTAACTTCATGAATTGAAGCCTGCAGTCAAAAACAGAATGAAAAATAACAGCATTCCAGAGTTGTGTATATGCCTCGTGTGTGTGTGTGTGTGTGTGTGTGTGTGTGTGTGTGTGTGTAGTGGTTGTGAAATAAAGCACATTTCTTACTAAGAGTCTCATCTAAATATTTGTGCCTGACTCTTGCTTGTTCCCCCATATCCACCCTGCACACATCACCAATTTACGCCTTGCTTGTGACTAGCTTGAACTCACCAGGGCTGGTTGTCAACAATTTAAATGATACAAAGGCAACCCCCACCTGTGGCTATGGAATCCAAAATGTCTCCTGTGTTAATTGAGATGTTTACTTTAAGCAAGGCGGTGACTGCGTTACAAGCAGGGTTGGGCTGTCACAGCTCCCAGCACGCAGACAACTCCCCCAAATGCCATCACCATGACCCTCCTGATTCCAGACACAACCTGTCATGGAGAAACCAAGGACTTCCTTTCCACAGAGTCCCTGGCTCCTCAAATATGGAGTGATGAGGTCAAACTTAAGCAAACTATAAACCCAGTGTGGGCACCTGCTGTCAGCGCGACTGACGACATCCCTTCTTTGAACCCCAGGTTGGTTTGGTTTTTTTTCATGGAGTAATAGCGGTACCAGCCCAACAGGGTGATAACAAGTACAAGACAAGCTACTCCACATCTGAATATGTTTGTCAGTCTAGACCCCTGAGTCATGGAGAACTTACTATACCCATTTTACAGATGGGTACCCAGAGAGTTGAGGTTACTCGCTAAAGTCACACTGCTGCTAAGTCGGCTTGGATGGGCTCCAACCTAAGGTGATCTGACCCTGTGATAATGGATTTATGTTATCTTCTTTGATGATGTGATATTGGTGACCATAATAAACCCACCGAAGTGCATTAATTTTTTATTAATACGTACATTGTTCGAGCTACAACTTGCTGCCTGATGGTTACTACTCATATCTAAAAAATGCCATGTCATTGACTCTCCAAAATGACCTTAGAAAGTAAGAGATACTATGGTCTCCACTTTATAGATGAGGGACATGGGGAGGTTAGACCACACTGCAAGGTAATGCAGCCAAGGCAGGAGCTGTATCTATGGAACTGGCTGTAGAGTTTGGAAGTGCATCCACGCGAACACATTCCTTACAGATAATGTGTTGTATCCGCCCTTCAGGACCTTCATCCTGTTCCAGACCCCACCAGCAAAGAATCATGGTCAATGGTTAGGCCCATCCATGTAACCAGCCGGATGGGTGCTGGGATTGTAACAGGCACCCAAGAGCTGTATAAACTTTAATAGGTTCATATTGAACCTCCCCTCTCTGGAAGACATATCTCCCAAGGCATGGTGAGGTCAATGGTGGCAGCATCAGAGGACTGGAAGGAAGAGTGAACAGTCAATTCACAGGAGGCCTCAGCCCAGAGCAGACTAAGTAAGTGCTCATTAAACCACTTTGTGGGTGCTCCATGGTTTCTATCCCACATTGGACTGTGGCACAGATGTCAGGAGGTGATAGAGCTCTGGGGTAAGGGAAGGGCTGGGGTGTACAACCCAGCAGAGAGTCAAGGTGGAAGGCTAGAAGAGAGGGACTAGAGCACATCTCCCTCCCTCCTTCCTTCCTTCCTTCCCTCCTTCCTTCCTTCCTTCCTCCCTTTCTTCCCCCTCTCTTTTCTTCCTTTCTTTTCTCCCTCTCTCCTTCCTTCCTTCCCTTCCTCCCTTCTCTCTTCATTCCTTCCTCCATTCCTCCCTCTTTCCCTCCCTCCCTCCCTCCCTTCCTTCCTTCCTTCCTTCCTTCCTTCCTTCCTTCCTTCCTTCCTTCCTTCCTTCTTTCCATCACCCATCAACCCTATGTCAATCCAGCTCTGAACAAAGTTGTGCTGGACACCAAGACCAAACACCCAGTTCCCTAGACAAGAATAGAGGAAGAGGGCTGGGCCTGGGGGTGCACACCTTTAATCCCAGCACTGGGCAGTCTACAGTGGGCAGATATCTTGAGTTTGAGGCTAGCCTGGTCTACAGAGTGAGTTTGAAGGCAGTAAGGGTTACACAAAGAAACCCAATCTCAAAAAGGAAGGAAGGAAGGAAGGACAGACGGAGGGAGGGAGGAAGGGAGGGAGGGAGGGAGGGAGTAATGGAGGGAGGGAGGGAGGAAGGGAGGAAGGAAGGAAGGAAGGAAGGAAGGAAGGAAGGAAGGAAGGAAATGGAGAGGGGAAGGGGAGGGAGAGGGAGAGGGAAAAGGAGAGGGAGAAGGATAGAGAAGGATGGGGAAGAAGGGAAGAAGGGAAGAAGGGAAGGAGCAACCTCCTATCTTAGGATCTTTGGGAGCCACAACCTCCTTCTGTTCAGATGTGTCAGCCACTAACTAACTAGCTGAGATCTCAGTAACCAAGTTGGTGGTACTGTGGTTTCTAATATTCACAATGAAGGGAAAGGGGGCTAGAAAGAGGAGGGAGGGGCCTCAAGTGTATATGACATTGACAGATGGCCTCCTGCCAGTGAGAACCACCAGTCCAGACCTGCTCCTACTTAGGGTGGTTGAAGGGTGATGCAGAAAGAGATGCCACCTTGGGGCTGGGGAGATGACCCAGTGAATTAAGCACTTCCCACATAAGCCTGAGGATAGGTCTCCAGCACTAACATGCGTGCCCAGAAGACATAGTATATCTTAGACCTGTAATCTGGCACTCCAGAGGCAGAGGTAGGAGAGCCCCAGGCCAGCCGGCTGCCCAGACAAGGCAAACCTGTGAGTTCTGGGTTCCAGTGAGAGAGCCAGTCTCAATACATAAGGCAGACAGTGATGGAGGAAGACACTCCTCTCAGCCTCTACAGGCATGCACCCACACCCACGCACATAGGAATGTGCACGCGCGCGCGCACACACACACACACACACACACACAAACACACACAAACGAAAGTAACACAAATACACAAGAGAGACACAGAGACACAGAAAGAGAAATGACCTCACCCAGGAAAGCATAGAGACCTACAACAGCAGAAGACTGGAACCAGCACAAAGTCAGATTCCAGTACTGAGCAGTCTGCTAGCACACAGTGATAGGGCCAGGACAAGGAACGTGAGGGCTCCTCCTCCAGCTACAGGAGGACCACTGTAACTTCCACAAGGCTGCAGCCAGGGGTGATAACAGACATATTAAGCTCTTCACCTGTCCTTGATCATTTAGGGTAATTCTGATTTTCTATGTTATAAATAATAGAATATGCACCTTCTTTTGATAAAGTTATGTTTATTACAGGCATAGGAGTGAGTGGGTATGTACATGCAAGTGTGTGTACATTTGTGTATACGTATGTGTATGCATGTATGTGTACATGCATGTGTGTAAGTGTGTGTGCATGCATGTGTGTGCATGCATGTGTGTGTGCATGTGTATGTGTGTTTGTGTGTGGTGTCTGTGGTGTGTGTGTGCATGTGTATGCGTGTTTGTATGTGGTGTCTGTGATGTGTGTTGCTTTGGGAAGGTAGAAGAGGGCACTGGATACTCAGGAGCTGGAGTTGCAGGTGGTTGTAAGCCACCCTGTGTGGGTGATAGGAACTGAAGCAGGGTCCTCTGGAAAAGCAGTCGGTATTGCTAGGCACTGATCCATCTCTCCAGCCTCAAATAGTGTGCATCCTTATAGTGTTACCTTTTGCTACCTTCACTCTGGTCCAGCATAAGCTCCCAGGAGTTTGGTTGTTAACTAAAGAGTGGAGATGCCATAGGGCTCCCTTCACACTGCACTCAGCAGTAAATGCATGCGTCTGCTTTCTTACACTGACACCAGCTCACAGTATCAGGCATGTTTTCTTTCCACTTTTCTAGGCAAAATAGGCATTTCTTTCTTGTTGCATATTCTACACATACAGGCTTTTCCTGTCTCCTTATGTGGAGTTCAAGTCTGAGGCTTTGTCGACAACTCCAAGAAGGTTTAATCTAAGAGCCAAGAGGTGCCTCTCCAATAGGGTCCTTTCTGAGCCTTGCTGGGTCTCCCAGGATTCCCATTACAGTTGCCAGGAGCAACTGTCAGCTGTTGGCATGATCAGTTCTGGACACAAAACAGCCTAGTAGTCTTGCTAATTGCTTCTGATCCTCTTAACAGCCTACTGTAAACATCCTGCTTCTACAACATATTTCTTCCAGCCTAATTGATGCTCTTTGGGAATGAAAGCGGCTGGAGCTAGAGCTTGCCCTCTACTGTGTGGGTCTAGCCTGCACCACATAGCCCTTCTTAGCTTTCTAAGGGCAGGGCCAGGAAAGCTGGGGGGTGGGGGGGGGAAATCCATCACCAGAAAACTGGATTAGAAGGATAAGCAGAACTTGATATTATGCCTGCATAATACCGTGGTGTGTGGACTTCTGAGAACAGATCGTGTTCATTGATGTAGTTAATGTGCATTAATCATAATGGAATAAAATCTGAGGAAGTTGAACCACATGTGTAGATTTCTTCTTGTCATCAAAGATGGGCAACACACAATGCTCTTTAAATGTACTGGAAATCCTTCAAAAACAAACAAGCAAAAAAAAAAAA
>NC_034612.1:6636713-6650977 GCF_900095145.1 Mus pahari
AAAGAAAGAAAGAAAGAAAGAAAGAAAGAAAGAAAGAAAGAAAGAAAGAAAGAAAGAAAGAAAGAAACCCACAGTGTGGAAGTAGAGAGAAAAGGAGATTTACAGCAGAGAGCCGATAAACACCTGAGTCAGGTGACTGAGTTCAGTCCTGGCAGCCATCAATCATTCTGATACCTCATACCCTTGACCTTGGGGTCTCTCTCCCCAACTACACTACACCACGCCACCACGAGAGAAATGTCAGACCAGTCCCAATCACTGGGCATTCCATAAACACTTGACTAGCACCCCCTCCACCCCTGCACTCCCAGGATGGCCAAGGTCAGGAGCAACCTGGAAAGTCTAAGGAACAACCAGAGCCGGGAGGCATCTAAAGAGAGGAGTAAGTGAGCTGAGCATGGTGTGTGTATCCAAAGATCCCAGCCTAGGAAATGACATCAGGCCGAATCTGTCAAAACCCAAATGGGCTGTGAAGTTGAGTTAATAAGCATGTGCCAATATTGGTTCAGGAATGAAGGATACTTAGTAATAAGCTATTAATGACAGAGGAGTCTAGATGTGGAGTGCAAGAGAGTTCCAAGCTATCTTCTGATTTTATGCCAATCCAAATGCCTTCCTTACTCTTCCAGTTGTTCAACGAAGTGCCCGGGGCGGGGGTGGGGGCGGGGGTGGGGGGGAAAAATGACTGAAACAAAAGGGAGGAGATGTTTAGTTTGGCTTGAGGATTGAGGGTGGGGTTCATCAGGATGAGCTCCCAGAGGAAGGAAGGGGTATGCAACAGCCCAGACAGGAAGCAGAATCAAGATGAATGCTCACACTCAACTCGCTTTCTCCTTTGTATTCAGCCCTGGACCACAGCCAGCGAGATGGGACCACACACATTTAGGGGGGGACCTTTCCGTCTCAATGAATGGGAGTGCCCAGAGAGAGATCACCTGATCCCTCACTGCTCTGCCTAGAGGCTCTGTCTCCTCCTGGACAATTCCAGATCTTATCAAGGTGATGACCGATGCTAACCCTCACGGTTCCCAAGTCAGTATCCTCCAGCCTGGTTGGGTCTTGCTGCCCCTGGGAAGTACCTCTGTAGCGTCTCATCTCTCCGTTTCCTTACATGAAAACTGTAAGGCTGTCTTAAGATCAGGGCTCAGAGGGTGGATGAGAGTCGCTCCCCTGAAATTTCTCCTGAACGCCCTTGAAGATGGAAAGCGAGTGTGGCTGAGTTCTCCGAAGTCCCTCAGGGTCTAGTCCTTACTGTTTGCTGTATACCCTCTTTGCCTCCTTCACCATGAATGCCCCTTTATTTTCATCTAGCTGGTCTCACTGTTCAAGGACCTAGCATCTCCATGGTGAGGCAAGAGCAAAGTCAGTTATTCACACTTTTAGTATAAACCACACCGTGTAACTCTGAGTTCCGACCTCTCTCTCGTTGAGGCGGACAAGACTGCCGTTACATTATAACACCATATCTATCTTTGCCCCACCCACCCCCAATTCTGAGGGGATTAAAAATGAAACATTTGGATGAAGAAGCATCTACTGCATCTCAACTTCTCTGCATGCATGCCTTGTCTGTTCAAAGCCCCTTCAGCTACACCCGGACCACTCATCAGTAGCTTCTATCCTACACTGGTTAAAGGTCATCACTGGAAATGACTGGCGGGCCTTTGAGCACTAGTGCTGGGGTAGGCTTCTCGGAAGGGCTGCTGCCTCCAAGTCCTTCCTGCTCCTGAGTTATTCTAGTAACAGCGTGGGCTCACAGAACAGAAGTCAATTGCCAGAGAAAGGAGGTGACCATTCCTAATCTCCCCAAACAGGGAGCACATGGAGGCCATGTAGAAAAACACCATCAGGGTTGCTCAAAAGCTAGGGTGATAGTAGGCCAGTGGGGGCAAAGGTTTTACTGTGATTTCCACTGGCTAGTTCAGAGAGCTCCTGTAGGTTCTGAGGCATAGGGACCATCCCATGCCTGTTTATCGAGTGGCCACCTAGAGCATGAAAGCTTAAGAAAGGAGGCTGACTGCTATTTGAAAGGTATGTGCTCAGCAGGCTGCTTTGTCATCCTATGGATTGGTTAGACCAATGAGAAACAGCCAGTCAAAGATTAGCAAGCCCTCAGCCTTGACCAGCAAAGGCATAACAAAACTTAGCTTTTGTCTTAGTCAGGGTTTCTATACCTGCACAAACATCATGACCATGAAGCAAGTTGGGGAGGAAAGGGTTTATTCGGCTTACACTTCCACATTGCTGTTCATCACCAAGGAAGTCAGGACTGGAACTCAAGCATGTCAAGAAGCAGGAGCTGATGCAGAGGCCATGGAGGAATGTTCTTTACTGGCTTGCTTCCCCTGGCTTGCTTCTCCTGGCTTGCTCAGCTTGCTTTCTTATAGAACCCAAGACTACCAACCCAGAGATGGCACCACCCACAAGGGGACCTCCCCCCTTAATCACTAATTGAGAAAATGCCTTGCAGCTGGATCTCGTGGAGGCATTTCCCCAACTGAAGCTCCTTTCTCTGTGATAACTCCAGCTTGTGTCAAGTTGACACAAAATTAACCAGTACATCTTTCAAATGTACTTGTACCCTAACTATGAGATGGGTGTGCAGAAAGATGAGTAGAGTCTGTGCAGTATTTCAAAGAAAGGAAGAGATGCAATGTAAGAAGAGAGTTGAATATGGGCTTCCAGGTCTTGGTGGAAGTTCTGATGGACAGGTAAGCCCTTATTATTGAGCGGCAGTGGGGAGTGGGGTGGGGGGGAGTTGAATAAGTATGCCTCACATACCAAACACTTACATGTTTGAATGTTTGGCCCATAGGATGACCCATAAGAAGTGGCACTATTAGGAGGTATGGCCTTGTTGGAGTAGGTGTGGCCTTGTTGGAGTAGGTGTGACCTTGTTGGAGTGGGTGTGGCCTTGTTGGAGTGGGTGTGGCCTTGTTGGAGCAGGTGTGGCCTTGTTAGAGTAGGTGTGGCCTTGTTGGAGTGGGTGTGGCCTTGTTGGAGTGGGTGTGGCCTTGTTGCAGTAGGTGTGGCCTTGTTGAAGGAAGTGTGTCACTGTGGGGGCAAACTTTGAGGTCTCCTATGCTCAAGCTATGCCCAGTGTGGACACAGTCTCTCCTTGCTGCCTGCTGATCAAGATAGCAAACTCTTAGCTTCTCCAGCACCATGTCTGCCTATATACTGTATACTGCCAAGCTACCTGCCATGATGATAATGGACTGAACCTCTACAACTGTAAGCCAGCCCCAATTAAATGATTTGCTTTATAAGAGTTGCCTTGGACATGGTATGTCTTCATAGCAATAGAACCCTAAGACAGTGTGTGCGTGTCTGTGTCTGTGTGTGTGTGCATGTGTGTCAATGCAGTGCCCCAAGACCCAAAGAGAAGAGTGTGTAGTCCTCTTCAGCTACAGATAGTTGTTACAGAGACTTGTGAGAACTTGGTGTGGCCTCTGGGAACTGATCTTGGGTTCTGCAAACGTTCCTTGGCCCCCAAAGGCTAGGATAACTCTTAGTAAGCTGTTCCTGTTCTACCCCATACTCAGCTTTGCCTCTTTCAACCCAGCTGCAATGGCTATTCTGCTTGGGGTCTTCCAACATTGACATCCTCCTTTTTGACACTATCCTAAATATTCTCTCTGGAGATGGCACACAGATGGGTGAACCAGCTCCAGCTAATCAGGGTATCCATCCTCTGGGCACAGTGATTGATTTGTGGATGGATGTGCAAAGCCACAAAGTGTGTTTGCAGTGGATGTTGGGGAAAGAAGTTTCCCTTATCTTCCAAAAAGACTATCAGAGGGACCACCCTTCATTAAGATGAAGAAATGTGACCCAGGTTCCCATGGAGATACAAAACATCTGCATCCCTGGGTACAAAATCTGTGCTACTGGAATGAAGCTAGCCTGCACCCTGATGCTCCTCTGGAACCTGACTGTCCTGAACAGTGAACTTGTGTTATTATTTAAGTGATCGTTGACTTCTAAGTCATTTGAATCATAGGGTCCTCATGTACCCTCTACCCAACCTTCAAATATCAGTTTCAAATGTCCTCTATTGGGCTTTCCCCGGTTCCCTCTCTCCTTCTCACACCAACATTCCTTCACAGGACTCTTCTCCTGACTATGGCTACCAGCACTCATGTGGATCACAACCACCTGTAGCTCTAGCTGCAAGGGATCCATGAACCTCTTCTGGTCTCCTTGGTACCTACACTTCCCAGGTGCACATGCTCACACACAGACATAATTTTGAAAGATAAAAACAGATATTCAAAATACTTGTCCGTTTTCTCCTGGTACTTCCAACTTCTGGAACTCTCTAAGACTTTATATATAAAGGTGTCCTTTATAACATAACCACCCTTCCTCATCACTGTTGGAGACATACTGTGTGTGCCTCTCCTTCTGTACCATCTTTACCAGCAAGCCTTGTGAATATGAAGTCAGAGGTGATGAAGTAAAGATAGAGGGAGAATCTCTCAGGTTGTTCATATCTCCAATTGACTAGCATGGCATGGACTGGACACCCTGCTCACTCAATGTCTTCATCTGGGAAATGACAGTTGGAGTGAGATGCACCCCTTCAAGAATATTCATGCTCTTTGAAACCTTGGGGGCCCTTAGTAGTTCATTCCAGGGCCTCCACAGATGCAAAGACATTGACACACAGGGTAATCTCATCCACTGTTTCTGCTCAACTTCAACAATAGCTTATTACTGGAAAAAAATAGTAAAATCTGCTAGAGGGAAGGGTGTGTATATAGTTTTATATGAATCTCCAAGGCTATCTTCTTAAAGATTGAGGAACAAGGCAGAATTACTCTTTACGAAGTGTAACATCCTTATCTTTACCAGCTTGTTATGTCTAAAATACTACACATGTGAGTTTCATTCATTTGTGAATGGCCAAAGCTTTGGAAGAAGGCTCACAATTCTGCATCTTCTCCTTCATTTATTCCTGATACAGAGATCCTGGAAACACGTCAACACTCTGCAAAAGCCCCAACCCTACTCCTTGCCAGTGGGTCTTTGTGACACCACAGGACCGAGGAAGCTTTACCTGGTTAAACCACTGTGATCTGGCTGTTATCCGTTACTATAGCAACACCCGTCTTGATTGAGACTAGGTCTTTCCAACGCTTTCTGTGTGTCAGCCTAAGCCTTCAACACTTCATCTTCTCTCACGCTCCCCACCAGCCCCCAACCAAGATCCTATTAGTGTCATCACTTACAGACGAGAAAACGGGGCCTCCTGGGTGTTCAGTAAATTGACCAACTTCACGCAGTGACTAAGCAACAGACACAGTCAAGAGCCAAACTCAGACCATGCAGAATCACCACTGGTGAGAGCCAGAATTGGCTTCCATCAGCGTCAGAGTCGACCGTGGGCCTCTCAGCCCAAGCTCACACTTAGTGAATTCATACAGAGAATTTAAGCAGATGGTGATTATGCAAAGATACACTTCAACACTATTCTCTCTCCATTGTTCAGCCCGTTTATCACAGTGCTACTCATCAGACCCTGATGATTCCAAACGGTCATACTGAGCCCTGATCATCCCAGCGTGTACCCCTTCCGACTCCGTGGCCTCCTTTTCTAACCCACTGAGTCCAACCAGCACGGCTGCCTACGCACAGGTAAAGAGCCACGCACGCCCTGAGTATGGACAGCCTACCAGGGATCGCATCCCAGATGACCGATGACCTCCCTTCTCCCAACATGCAGCCACTCTTCATTTTTGTCAATGGACACAGCCCCCAAACCACCTTCTAAATATTCACGTCTACACCAGTCGATTCGTGCAGCTCACGACCCCATCAGAGAAACTTCTTTTTACGACGGACATGTGTCAGAGCGTGACCTACAAATGGAGCTGTGCAGGGAGATGGCTGAGACCTCGTGAGGAAACTCCAAGGAAGCAAGAAGAGTCTTGTAGCCTCTGTCCCTCCATAACACGGCTGGTCTTGGAATGTGCCTCTCTGCCCCTGCCCGGTGTAGCAGACTGGACTGACTTCACTTTAGATTATTCGTTACAGTTGGCTATTGTTATGTTTACACGCCTCTGGAAACAAACGTGTTTTTGCTAGGTGCCGTTTGCCCTCGTGATCGGACACTTTCTTGGATGACTGTTTTTTAACCCTCAGAGTGTAACACTGTCTGATGCTCTGAACAAAGTTGGTTATTGTATGAGACTTTATAAATCTACCTCATTTTGAGGCCCCGTTCGTTCTCCCAGGTCCCTGCTGCCAACTAGAGCAAACAGATGTGGTTAATAACAGACACACTCCCAGCTGTTGAGAGAGGAGAGAACAAGTCAGGTGGCCAGCTCTGCCACACTCAGGACATCTCTATCATGTGCCTTCCCCATAGGACTCGGAGTCACAGGAGTCGGGGAAGGGAGATCATTAAGAGCCAGAGGTTGCAAGGAACTGCTGGGAAATGGCATTTTTGTGATAAGGCAGAGCTGTTGCACACATGAAGTCTCAGCGCCTGTGGCTGGATAACCAAGCCCACTCTGCCAAGAGACCAACACTAACAAAGAAATAGCAGGGTTATTGATGGAATCATAATGGAGATACTGGACCCCTGTTTTTTTTTTTTTTTTTTTTGAGAGAATGCTGTACACAACTGTCTAAAAGAAAACAGTGCAAAGTAAGAGGAAGGAAAACACTCACTATGTGTGCCGCAGCAGGGGGATTTCCAGTAAGAAGTCTTTAATCTCTGCAGCAAGCATTTTGCTACGTCTGCATAATACACGGGCCACAAAAACATCCCCAGGACAGCTGAAATTCAGGGCAGAAGATCAAGTTGACAAGACTGGCTCTGAGGATAAAATAAGCAAAGGGGGTGGGGGAGGACTGCCTACCAAACCTGGCCCGCATATCCCTGTGATTCCCCTGCAGCAGGTGATGTCCGGCCCCACCCATCACCCTGACTTAGGCTCCCATGGTTCAGTTTCCCCTGGGTGCCTTTGAAACCTTAAGCCGCAGAGCAGATTTGCTGTGTCACCTATCCAGACCACTGGACTGGTGAGGGGCGAGTTTGTAAGTAAATACCACACACACTGTGGTGTTTTTAATATTCTTGGCTCAGGGAGTAGCACTATGCGGCGGTGGTGTCCCGGTGGAGGTGGGCTTTGAGAATCTCCTCCTAGCGCCTGAGGATGGTCTGTTCCTGGCTTCCTTTGGTTGAAGATGTAGAACTCTCGGCTCCCCCAGCACCGCGCCTGCCTGGATGCTGCCATGCTTTCTGTTGTGACGATAACGGACCGAACCCCTGAAACTGTAAGCCAGCCCACATTAAATGTTCTTTGTAAGAGTTATCGTGGTCATGGTGTCTCTTCGCAACAATGGAAACCCTCACTAGGACAGAATTTGGTACCAGGGACTGGGGTGTTACTGTGAAAGGCCTGACCATGCTTTTCTTTGAAGGAATGTGGATTTGGGGACTTTGGAAAGCAGAGGACTGCTTTAAGTGGGGCTTAATGGGCCATCCTATTAGAAGCACAGGAGACGGTGTTCCTGAGTGTGTTTTGAACTGTGGAGGCCTAGGTCCAGAGATTTCAGAGGAGATGACGTTTAGTATGTGGCCTAGAGACTGTTTTTTTTTTTTTTTTTAAAAAAAAAAAAAAAAAACTTTGGTGAAGAATGTGGCTGCCTTTTGTCATCGTCCAACGAGTCCGCCCGAGGCTAAGGTGAAGAGATTTAGATTAATTGCTTTGACAAAGGAAGTCTCAGAACAGCCTGGTATAATTTCTTGCGTGTGGTTACTAAAGTACATTCTTCTAAAGAACATGTTAACGAGGCAGCAAGCATAGAAAGGAAAAATTACAAAATGTATGGTTCAAATAATAAAGGGCACCAGGAAGTGGAATGAAGCTAAATCCTGTGCTCAAGGATAGTAAACGGAACTAAGGGACTGGTGACCTTGGGACAAGATCCCACCCAGCTAAATGTATGCTTCTGCAGTTGAAGAAGAGGTAGTCATATCTAACCATTATTATGACCGGTTATTGTTCTCATTTGGACTTTTAATCTGGAATAAAGTACAATCCAAACACGGAGGACACACCTGCGTTCTAGATCTTGGGCCTGGAAGGCACAGACAGTCTTTTGATCTGGATCTCAAGGAGTCATGGCCATGAAAAGCTGAGGCCCTGGCTGGGAGGCACACACTGTTAATCCCCAGCGACAGAGGCAAGCAGATCTCTGAGTCCAAGGCCAGCCTGGGATGGAGCAAGTTCCAAGTAGAGAACAACTTAGGTCCAGGCATGGTGGTTTAACTCTTTTAATGCCAGAACTCAGGAGACAGGCACGCGATCTCTTGAGTTCAAGGTCAGACTACAGAGCAAGTACCAGGACAGCCGATCTTAGGCAGTGAAGGAGTTGGAAAACAGAAAGCTGGTGATAATATAATAAAACATGGGGGCTGTGTTCCAGCTCCAGCGAGCAGCAACACTTGCCAGCTTTGGCTGTGTGGCTCTGCCTTTAGAATGGAAGAGATTACAATTGATGCTGGTGAGCTGGAGTTAAGAAACTAGCAGTGATTAAGAAGAGACCAGCATCACTGAGGTGAAACCTTCTGGGAAGTGTGTTCTGAGAGCAGAAAGAAGCTGTGTTCCAGAGTCAGCCAAGGTTGTACTTCATGCTATCAGCTGGACTCAGTAATATGTAAGTGTTACCCAGATGGTACTGGTTTGAAGGTACGAAGAGGTCATAAAGAACAGCTGAGGCCTGGCACTGTGAGAGGCCAGGGAAGGCCATGAGTGAAAGTACCGCATTAGTTGTAGTTGATGGCCCAGGACTGAAGGAGTCATGCAAAGAAGTTGAGGCTTGGCACCCGAGAGGGAGCTATGAGAGGCTCTTGGTGAAGCCTAGTTGCAGCAGAAGACCCCAGTGTATTGGAGATGCCAGTACTGCGGGATGATCTCCAAGAACAGCAGCAGCAGTGGAGTGGAGTCGACCAGAGTGCTACAGAGGGCAGAGCCAGAGAAGTGATCAAGCCCTTCCGAGAAACCCAGGAGATTGGGTGTGGGACTAGAAGTTGTAGAGTCAAAGTTGCCTTGGATACCCCAAAGTGTTCAGATGCCAGAGCCATGGGACACCTGCTGAGAAAAGCTGCTAACAGGGAGAAAGTGTAAGACATTTGTTGCAGTCAACAAAGATGAAGGAGTTGGAGATCTGAAGAGCGCTTTGACATCAGACATGGAGATGCTGAGTTTGGAGTTTGCCTAGCTGGCTTTTGGTCTTGCTTTGGTCTAATATTTCCTTACCATGATACTTTGGAATGGTAATGCATATCCTGCATGATGTTGGAGGTATGTGATCTGCTTTTTGATTTTGATTTCATAGGGGATTACAATCTAGACAGTGCATGAATCTCAGAAGCGACTTTTGAACTTTGGACTTTCAACATTGTTGAGACTTAGACTATGGGATTTCTGCCGTTGGACTAAATGTATTTTGCATTATGCTACGCCTAAGTATGGCGCCCAAAGACTCACGTGTTTGAACAAGCCTACGGGGCCAGGGATTGGAATGTGGTAGTTAGGATATACTTTGCCAAGGGAGTGGCACTATTAGGAGGTGTGTCCTTGTTGGAGGAGGTGTGTCACTGTGGGGGTGGGCTTTGAGACCCTCCTCCTAGCTGCCTGAAGACAGTCTGCTCCTGGCCTTCTTTGGATAAAGATGTAGAACTCTCAGCTCCTCCAATGCCATGCCTGCCTGGTCACTGCCATGCTTTCTGCCAAGGTGATAATGGACGGAACCTCCGAACAAAGAAGCCAGCCCCAGTTAAATGCTGTCCTTTATAAGAGCGGCCTTGGTCATGGTGACTGTTCACAGCAATGGGGACCCTAACTTAGACACACCTTGGGCAGGTGACTTTGGCTATCTAAACCTAGTTTGGTCTTCTGTCAAGTGGAGTGGACATACTATCTAATTTATGGGCTATGGATTCAGGAACACACTAAAAGCCCTGCCTGTGGTGGTTCAACCATTTGTTACCAGAAGGAATGAGAATTATGGATTCAAACAGGGCCCAGCACATTCTAAGAGCTTTGTTTAAACCATGGTCTCTGAGATCAGTCAGCTTAGCCGACCTGCCATGTTTCAGGTCAGAAAGAGGCATGGCCTAAAAACAGCAACAACCGTGGTGAAGTGTGCCTGAAAGAGTACCAGGGATTGCCCTCTGACCTCCACATGCGTGTGCATACATATATACATGCATTTTCATTTATGAACAAAGGCATATGCCCACGCTTATAAGCACACACACACAAAATTCAACCAACCAATCCATCAACCAACAAAGTGGCACCTTTAATCGTTACAGCAAGCTGGTGGGTACTATTGTCTTCCTTTTCAAGATGAGGACAGGATATGAGGAGAGCTCTTTGCCCAAAGTCATTAGCTCAGCAGCAAGCCATTTACAAACACTGCCTGAGCCCGTTCTATATACTTGGAGAGAAAATGGTTACCACTCTCATTGTAAAGATGAAGAATCTGATGTCCCAGCAGTTCACTGAGGCAGCCAAGGACACCAAGAAAGTAAGCATCAATGCAGAGATAGAGTAAGCATCAACTCAGAGATTCAGCCTTAGCTAGGCCTGTGCATCCCAGCCTCCCTGCCTATAAATAAAAGCAGTCGCCCTTAGGAAAGCTAATCAATGCTGATTTGTTTATTAGAGTATGTGAGGCACTAGACTAAGAGCTTGGCAGGCATCCTCTTACGTAACTGCCACAGCAAATGTTTGTCCCCATTTGGCATGCCAGGAAACTGAGGCACAGAAAAGATGAGGGATGACCAAGGTCACAAGCAGAAACTGGCATAGCTGGGGAGCAGACTAGGTCAGCTCCCACAAGCTCGGATGAGCTCAGATCCACTCTAGGATGTGCTATGGGGTTTGCTGGACACGCACCTTTGACCTGCTATGAAAACCTCGGTCCCTCTTATTCCAGTGATCAATATTGCAGTAATTTGCTAAGAGGTCATGGTGGGCTGCTCAAGAACGGAAGGGAAAGGGGAATAGTTAGGAGAAGAAGCAAAGCTAAATGTGATGGACAGGTGGCTGGGCCAATAGTCAACAGGCTGGGCCAGCTCTCCATCCTTAGTGCCACCCCTCCAGTGTCCATGCAGGAGTCCTCAGATACCCCCCCCCCCATACATATCCAGTAGGTTATGGGACTAACAAAGCAGATGTGGAGGAGGACCATTTCTGTCTCCTTGGAGATGCAAACTCTATGCATCCATGTCTATGTTCCCTTGCGGGAAGGAACCTGGGCTGCAGGCTCCAAGATGGAGAGGCCCTCTTTGGCTTGCCCGGTTAGGAAGATTAAAGCAAAACCTTCTGAAATGACAAAGGTCGCATGCCTCTCTCTGGAAGATAGAAGACCAAGTAGGCCTAATACCTTTGAGGTTTTCCAGGGTGGGTGGGTGGGTGGGGCATTTCCTCCATTACTACCACCCTAGCCTTGGTACAGTAGGCTCAGGATGACCCAAAAGCAGGGAACATATCCAAGGAGGATGTCCCTTACGCTCTGTAGACACAGAGTTGGGGAGGGGGAGGAGGCACACCAGCAAGGAGGTCACTCTTTAGAACCCTGGGGCATGTCAGATGATGGTTGGTCATGACCACCCTTTGTTCTTGCTTACTATACACTCAAGAGGGCCACCTGGTACAGACATGAACCTCTGAAATATCTCATGTAGCCTTGGTGACTCTGAGTGATCTGACCATGCCTGCCTCCCCAGCCTCCTAACACACAGGTCCTGAACCACGCTAGGAAAGAGCCCATACACAGCATCCCTGTATACTCGAGCCCCTGGCCTCAGCTTGGGCTGTTCCCCGTGCCCAGCATGCCCTTTGCCCTGTATTCTCTCCTTGCTCGCCTTCATCAGGATGACTCTCACCATCCCTTAAGATCCTCCCCAAAGGCCAGGCGTGGTGGCACACACCTTTAATCCCAGCACTCGGGAGGCAGAGGCAGGCAGATTTCTGAGTTTGAGGCCAGCCTGGTCTAGAAAGTGAGTTCCAGGTCAGCCAGGGCTATACAGAGAAACCCTGTCTCAAAAACAATAACAACAAAAGAGATCCTCCCCAAATTCCCATTGTTTGCTCTCCCAGTTTAAGATTCCTGGTGGTCACCGGTTACCACAGAAACCTGCCCTCTCAAGGTTCCGAAGGCTATCATCATAGAGACAGCAGAGCCTTGCTCAACCTCTTCTTCAATCCTGGTAGTTTTTTTTTTTTTTTTTCTAATCTTTGACATCCCTCATCTTATACCTGGCTTGTCCCAGTCTTTGTCTTGGTGTGTGCATGACTCACACCTATGTCGCCGCACGGTTTTCCTGTAAGGACACCAGCCACTGGACCAACTCCAATGTAACATAACCTCAAAAGCATTGTCATTTTGAAATGAAGTCATCTCCTGAGGTCTCCAAGGGGATGTGAATTTGAGGCAAGTGCCATCTAACCCAGTGGAGTCAGTAAGTAACTCTATACATTACAGAAGAGCAGAGCTCATTACAATAGTCAGAGGAAGTGTCAAGGAAAGACTGAAGCCAGCTACTCCATGTACCAGACCAAGAACAAAGAAGAGATCGTGTTGGGGAAAGTACAGGAGCTACTGACTAAAAGCCAGGAGCCAGTGACCCTTCAAAACTCCAGGAAGTCCAGTCTTGTGCCCGGCAACGTCCTTCAAGATCTTTACCACTCCCCTGACTCTAAAACAGCCTGGCAGCAGATGATTCTCCGTTCTGTGTCGTTAGCTAAGAGAACAGAAATAACGGCCTGTCACGTGGGAGGTAGGAGTTGACATCTTCCTCAAGAAGTTTCCTAGTCTACCAATAACAGGTCTCTGCTCTCCCCACTTTTCCAAATAGCGAGAGTCCAGTCAGTCATCGTCAGCACTGATACACAGCAGGTGTCACACACAGTTGGACAGCGGACGATGATAACTCCCCCCAAACAAAAGGTAAGTGAAACCGAAGGCACCGGAAGAGGATGACTGAGGCACCTAACGAGGCACCAGAGAGCGACCTAAGGCACAAGAGGACGGTAACCCGAGGCATCAGAGGACTACAGAGGATGATGGCCTAGGCACTGGCGGGAGGACCCTGTGTACCAAAGGACCGTGAGACTCAGAGAACGAAGGCCCAAGGCACCAGAAGACAACCCCCGCAGGCACCTGAGGGAGGACGATGACCCGAGGCACTGGAGGACCGAGGCACCGAAGACCTGAGGCACCAGAGGATGATGACACCCAAAGCATCAGAGGACTACGGAGGATGATGACCCAGGCACTGGAGGGAAGATGAGTACCCAAAGCACCGAAGGATGGAGCCAAGGCCCGAGGCTCCAGAGACGGTGCCCCGAGGCACTGACAAATCACTGAATCGCAGTCAGAGTCACAGAGTCTGACCTCCAGATACCTCCTTCGTGGCTTTCTGACTTCCTGAGCCCTCCATTTTATCATCAGTTAAAATGTGAACGGGGGCTTGGGACGGTCCTGGACTAAAAGGTTAGCTAAGCTGGACCTGTCTGCAGCTTAGCTGTGGGGGAGGGGAGGAGGGGAGAGTGAGCATGCCTGAATGCGCTGTACCTGGCCCGGAGTAAAACACCCAACTCATCATGTATCTCTTTCCTTTTACATAATATTTCTGCTAATCATACTGTTAGTAAGTATACTTTTATTATAACTCCAAATGATGATGCATTTTAGCTCTTAAAGTAAATATACGTCTTATTTCTTGCCACTAGGAGCCAGGCCTTTCTGTTTGTAACACTTACGAATAGAAAATTAAAGAAAAGCTTCCCCAATTTGAATGTGAAATACTGCTATGAATTCAGGATGCACTTCCCCTTTAAAAACAAACAAAAAAAAAAAGGTGGGCTAAAGAGATGGCTCAGTGGTTAAGAGCACTGACTGCTCTTCTGAAGGTCCTAAGTTCAATTCCCAGCAACCATATGGTGGCTCACAAGCATCTGTAATGGGATCTGATGCCCTCTTCTGGTGTGTCTGAAGAGAGCAACAGTGTACTTACTCATGTACGTGAAATAAACACATCTTTTTTTTTTTTTTTTTTTTAAAAAAAAGGTATTTCCTAACCATCCTTTTTAAATGCCTGTAGATCATACCTGACACTGGGAGGCAGCTCACAGCAGCTTATTTGTCTTCATGAATGGGTCCTGGGTTTTAACCCCAGCACCACCACTCTCTCTCTCTCTCTCTCTCTCTCTCTCTCTCTCTCTCTCTCTCTC
>NC_034612.1:6651229-6658321 GCF_900095145.1 Mus pahari
CACACACACACACACACACACACACACACACACAGTATCCCAATACCCAAACCTAAAGCCATCCACTCTCTCAATAACCAGACTCTGGCCTCATACACCATGGTCCTATTTTTTTTTTTTAAATTGCAGTTCCTTGGGGGAAATAGCTGGGCCTTGTTTTGAGCAGAGAATACATAGAAGGAGGTCTGATAAGGTTCCCAGATCTGAGGCTGGAGAAGCTGTGATGTTAGGGAACCTTGGCAAAGGACTAGAGGGCCTAACTGAGATGATACTAACTAAAGGTGAGGTCATCTGGGATCAACATTGATGACACACTGGGGAGTGTTCGGCACTGGTTAAGTATTTACCACACAAGCACGAGGACTTGAGTTCGATCCCTACTACCCGACTTTTAAAACCAAGACAAAAGCCAAGTGTGATAGGCCAGGTTTTGTAATCTTGGCGCTGGGAAGGGAGAAATAGGAGGGATCTGGAGCTCACTGGTCAAGCAGATGGACCTGCATGACAACCCCCAGGCCAGCAAGAGAGACCTTATCTCCAAAAACACAGGGTGGATACAACAGCTGAAGCTGGCCTTTGGCTTTCACATGCACATGGAAGGACACACACACAAACACACAGAGAGAGAATATCAACACAGCTAACATAGGATCACAAATTCACAGCAGTGTCATGAAAATGAATCCTCACTTCAATGCCTGGAAGGAAGTCCTAATCAACTCTGATACTGAGGTGCAGAGAAGTAAATCGTGTCACCCCGTGTCACACACCTTCTAAAGAGAGAAGATAGAATTCCACACCGTGTCTGTGACACTGCAAAATGTGTGGCACCAGCCTTCAATAAAGTTTAATGTTCCCTCCGCTGTCCCCACCACGGACAAAGCACTGGACAGTGGACAGGACGGGAAGGCTATCCTAGTCCCATCCTACCATCTCTTAGTCCCTGGTTACAAGCAGCAGATGTCGGAGGACGAGTGTGGCATGGTGTATACGGGACATGGTAACGGCAAACTCATTATAACCACCCTTGTGAAAATCCATGAGGGCCATAAAACGCTCTTTGGTTTCAAGGTGGAAGCCGGCAGTGGCTGGCTGCACATCCCAGGCTCTTCCCAATGCCTTCCTGCCTTCTTAGCCCTCAGATAAAGTTTCTTAAAAGAGCAGCCTGGGGGCCATTTTTACTTAAGCACATTTAAAAATTACTTCATCACAGACCAGAAGCACACAGCCCTGTAATCGGAATTTCTACCTGAGTGCCCTGAGAAGGTTGTCGGAACGATGCTCTTCAGGGAGTGCTTCTCCTGTACATGACTTTTCCAGAGAGGTGCAAACAAGTGCCTAGATGAGGCACCGGTTGCAGACCCAAGCAATGAGGCCTCTCTGGTCTCCCTTAGCGGGTCTGTGGGTTCCGTGGGAGTTACTCACAGATGCATAGGCAACCTAACAACAGATGGATCTCTGAAAAGCCCAGCCCAGCATGGGTGAGCACTCAGAAAAGCTGCACCATGGGAGTCCCCTACAGCTTGCCAGCACTGAGATCCAAAGGCTCTGCCACCTATGAGCTTGGGATGTTTCTGTTGGAGGGAAGAACCACACAACTATCTCCCTCTCATCTGAGAGACCTCAGGACGCAGGGGTGGGTCATGAGGAGAGCTTGCCTCACATCCCTACGGTCCTGGGTTCGATCCCAGCACTGGGAGGGCGTGGCACTGGACAGACATTCTCTAGTGACTCCTTGCTTCTACCCCTTCATTCCACCAGAAATTCTTTTTAGTCGGTGATCTTTCTACAGAACAAATTCCTATTGAAAATTTTTTTTTGAGAAGCCAGATGTGGTGGCGTGTGCCTGTAACTCAGAGCTCGAGAGCCCGAGAACAGCTGTATAGCTGGTACCCCCTGTTAATGCTCCTTCCCAAAAGCCCAGTGGTCTCCCAGCATCTCCTCTTAGTATAGGCTCACATAGTTCCAGCTCTTTAACAATCCCCAGACTTGTCTGCCACTTCCCCACCACACAACTCCCTGCCCTCCATCATGGTAGACTCCCCGATTCCCACTCTGACATAATCACCACCTGACCGAAACAACCTTCTGGTTTCGTTCCCCTTTACCTTCCTTGGTTTTTCTGGCTTAATTCACTTCCTGCGACCCTAATTCCATCCCACAGGGATCTTAAGATGATCAACAGGTCATCCAAACACGGCCTATGTGGTTTAAATGAAAATGGTCCCCATAAGGTCATAGGGAGTGACACGGTTTGGAAGTGTGGCCTTGTTGGAAAAACTGTGGCCTTAAGGGAGGAAGTGTGTCATTGGAGGCGAGCTTTGAGATTTCAGATGCTCAAGTCAGGCGCAGTCTGTCTGTCTGCCTGCCTGCCTGCTTGCCTTCCTCCACCCTCTCTCCTCTCTCTTTCTCTCTCTTCTCTCTCCTCTCTCTGTCTTTCCTCTCTCTCTCTCCTGCCTGCCAATTCAGATGTAAAACTCCCAGCTCTTCCTTCAGCAACACCCCCATGCCTCCCACCACGATAATAATGGGCTAAACCTCTGAACCTATAGACCAGCCTCAATCGAATGTTTTCCTTTAGAAGAGTTGCCCTGGTCACCATGTCTCTTCACAGCAATGGCAACCTAAGACAGCCTAGGATCATCTGTCACACGATGGAGCAGACAGGCCGTGTCTTCGCCCTATTGCATCTGTGTCACTTGGCAGTCCCTGACAGTACGGGTTCTCGGGCTCATTATATGAATGAAAGAAGAGATGGTGGCCCTTCTCCATCGACATTCCATCAGAGTGTACATTAGCTTACCGATCCTCTGGTCTCTTTCTACCTCCCCTTGTTGCACTGTCAATGATCATCTTGGACACGCTCCCCCCCCCCCATTGGCTCAGGACTCCCTGGAGCCTGAATACCCTTTCCTATGGGATGCCTCCGCTTGCAGAGCTCTTCCCAAGTAGAAGCGCCAGGCATCTCCGCCTGGGGAAGCAGCTGGTACCCATCAGCTGTAAGTGAGTGTGTGTGTTCATGCCCAGCCCTTATTGAAGAATGGACCACAATCAGCCAATCCTATCGTACCTTCCAGGAGCCTCAGTCCCAGCCATAAATGATTGGTCTAAGACTGTAGGATGGATGCAAGTTAGCCACTCATGTTCTCTCCTGAGAATATGAACTGTGAGAAAGGATTTCCCTGAATGTTCTTGACATTCCAGGAGCTAAATGAGATGAACCATTGGGAGCAAGGAGAAAAGAGTAACCAGAGATTATGTCAAACACAAAAGGGGGGGGATTCTCCTTGGCTTCGATACCTGTGGGGTACCACGGAGGAAGCTCTTGTACACAGCCCTTGGTCTCAGAAGCCCTTTCCCCGACGGTCCAGTGAATCTTCCTTTTCACTGGAGTTAACATTATACATTTTTATTCCTTGTATATAAACAAGCCTTGACCAAGAAAAGAGCCTTGAGCTGGGCAGTGATGGCACACGCCTTTCATCCCAGCACTTGGGAGGAAGAGGCAGGTGAATTTCTGAGTTCAAGGCCAGCCTGGTCTACAGAGTGAGTTCCAGGACAGCCAGGGCTACACAGAGAAACCCTGTCTCAAGAAAAAAGAAAAGAAAGAAAGAGAAAGAAAGAAAGAGAAAGAAGAAAGAAAGAAAGAAAGAAAGAAAGAAAGAAAGAAAGAAAGAAAGAAAGAAAGAAAGAAAGAAAGAAAGAAAGAAAGAAAAGAGCCTTGAGTATGAGTATGAATCCTGGTCTAGATGTTAGAAGACCCAGATAAGACATGAAGACCCAGAATCTCAGTGCCCACACTTGCAGGCTAGATACTGGCATGTAGGTCTGGTGAGAGACAAGCACATGCGGTAGTTGTGTCCTCACTGTATAGAGGAGCTGTTGGTCCATGTTCCTCAAGCAGTGAGCAAGGTAAATATCATGGCAGGTGACCAATGAGACATCATTGGAGAGAGATGAAGCAGTTGCCAGCTGAGAATCACAATCTCTTGAGAGTACAACTGCCTGTGGGTCCTGCCCGGGACCAAGATGGGTGTAATGGCTTCCAGCACTTCACGCTCAAGAGTTGGAAGCTTCCAAGAGCTATAAGGCTGGAGAGAAAGTTTAGCTATCCTGTGGGAGATGTGTGTTGGAAGGGTGTCATCTCTCTTCAGCTCTGACTATGTCTGGGATCTCCAAGGGTAGGAGCGGTACCTGTGTCACCAGCCATCCATCTCCTGAGGGCCCAGCCTGCCTGTCCTGCTCAGAGTGATGCCCATTTTTATCCACGTGTCTCTGCCTCTGCAGTCTCTTCTTGCTTTGATGACTCTGTCCCTGCCTTTTCTATGCTGTCTCTTTTGTCTCCCCTTGCTGTTATTTCCCTCTGTCCTCTGTCTCTCTGTCCGTCCCTTATCCTGTCTCCTTCCCACCTCATCCCCCCTGACACATACTGGCACCTGCCCCTGACCAGCTTCCCTTTGTCTTGGTCCTTCTCCAGTTGCCTGGTAACCACCTTCCCCACCAGCCCCAAAGAAACCATAGCAACGGGCAGCCCAGAGATGCGGCCATTCATCTTGCTTTTGTCCTGTGTGTTTCCGACACTGCAGGCCACGCACGTGGATGCTCCAATTACAGGTACTCAGGCAGGATGCCTTTGTCCAAGGCCCATTCACAGCCAAGTGGACTCAGGGAGCCGAAGCTGTTGGGAGCTGCCACACAAAGTGTCTTTGTGCCTCCTCCAGGCGCTCCCTGCCGCTCTCAAGGACAGCGGGATCTCCAAGCTCACACTCAAAAGCCCACATGACAAACAATGACAGGGATGGAAAATAAAAGAGGAACAGCAGACAGACAGACAGACGTCCAACCCAACAGGCCCCAGAAGAAAAGCCCAAGGGCACAGGAACACACAGTGGGGCATTGCAATAGTCTGCACAGAGGCAAGGACTCTGTCCCAGCTCACTGAGTGCCCCTCTGGACCCTGATGCTCTGTCCATCCTCCAACACAGATCACTTTAAAGCCACATAGTTCTTCTCTCTAGCCTAGAGATGCAGAGCCCCATTGTAACTCCCTTTGGGGTGAAGTCTTTCCTGAGCCCTCCCTCACTGCTCAGCATTGATTGGGTCACCTGACTCCCTAGGCTGTGTGTGTGTGTGTGTGTGTGTGTGTGTGTGTGTGTCTATGTATGCCTATATGTGTGGTATGTGTGTGTGTGTATTTGTGTGTGTGTGTGTGTGTATATATGTGTCTGTATATGCCTGTTTTGTGGTATATGTGTGTGTATGTGTATATGTATGTGTCTGTATATGCCTGTTTTGTGGTATATGTGTGTGTGTATTTGTGTGTGTGTGTGTATGTATGTGTCTGTATATGCCTGTTTTGTGGTATGTGTGTGTGTGTATGTGTTGTCTCTGTGTCTCTCTGTGTGTGGTGTGTAGGTATGTGACATGTAGCATGTGTGTCTATGTGTGTATGGTCTCTGTGGTATGTATGTGAGTGTGTGTGTAGATGTGTATATGTGTCTGTATATGCATGTGAGTGTATATATGTGTGTATGTGTCTGTGTATGCCTGTGCGTGTGGTGTATATATGTGTGTATGTGTGTCTGTGTGTGTGATGTGTGAGTATGTGGCATGTGTGTCTATGTGTGTATGGTCTCTGTGGTGTGTGAGTTTGTGTGTATGGTATGTGCGTATGCTTGTGTGTATGGCCTGTGTGTGTGTGTGAGTTTGTGTGTGTGTGTTTGTGGTGTGTATATATCTGTGTATGTGTGTGGCATGTGGTATATGTGTGTGTGGTGTTTGTCCATGTGTGTGATCTCTATGGTATGTGTGTGTGTGTGTGTGTGTGCATGTGTGTGGTTTCTGTGCATGTCTGTGTATGTGTCTGTGTGTGTAAATGCATGGTATATTCATCTCCATGGGATTCTGTATCAAATTGACCCAAGCTGGGGTATCTTAAGTGTACCAGCTCACAATTTGGAAGCTGCAAGTTCAAAATCAAGGTGTGGGAAGGGTCACACATCTGAGGAATCCAGATGGGAGTCTTCCTTGCCTCTTTCTAGCTCCCAGTAGCAGCTGTCTAGAAGTTCTTGGCTTCTACTTGTCTCTACGGTTACAGGCTTCCTCTCCAAGTGCATCTAAACGTCCCTCTTACGGGATCTCCAGTCCCTGGTCTAGGATCTACCCTAAATGGAGATGCATCTACAAAGACCCCATCTCTAAGTAAGGTCACATTCTAAAGTCTCAGGAAGACAAGAAATGAGAGAGGAGAGAACACAAGCCAATCCGCTCTAGACTGGCTTCATCCAGGTTTATAATTCCTGTGCCGCTGTCTTTGTTCACCATCCTGACTACCACAATCAGCCAGCGAGTAGCCAGAGCTGTGTGTTAGTAACAAAAGTACCGGAGAAGCGACTCTGGAGGAAAGGGTTCCGTTGACTCACTGTTTGAGAAGATACGGTCCCTCGTGGCAGGGAGGCATGGCGGTCCAAGCGAGTATGACACAGTTACGCAACAGTCAGGAAGCAGAGAGAGGCGGAAGCAAATGCTTAGATCATCCACTTTCTCGGTTTTATTGTCTCACCCTGGTTCACGGAACGGTGCTACCTGCATTTAAGGTAGCGCCAGGGCCACTTAACCCAATCTGGAAGCCCCCTTGCAGACATGTAGGAGTTTGTCTCCTACACAACTCTAGATCTTTTTGAGTTAGCAAATTAACCTTGGAAACCTCCGCGAGCCTTCCTGTTCCTCGCTCAGAGCACGGGGAAAGCAGCATCGTGCAGGAGGTCACCAAGGCGGTGTGGACAAAGACGCAGTGTCCCGGAATGCAGTTGCCAGCTGATAGGTGTGGGGAAGAGATCGTAGCGTAAGGGCTCGGACCCTGATCAATGATGTAATCACTGAATTAACTGTAAACCCTAATGGCATTATTGAGAAGTAGTGGAAACAAGGAGATGGAACCCAACCATAGGAAGGACATGCTTTGCTCTTGATCTTCCCCCTCTTCCTTCCCCTCCCTCCTCCTCTCCCTCTCCTCCCTCTCCCTTCCCCCTTCCTCTCCCCCTCCTACTTCCCCTCCCCCCTTCCCTCCCCCATTCCTTCCCACCCCCCACT
>NC_034612.1:6658408-6771707 GCF_900095145.1 Mus pahari
CCTCCCTCCTTCCCCTTCCCCTCCCCCTCCCTTCTCTCCCTCTCCACTTGCTGGTTGCCTGGGGTTGAGCAGCCTCCACTTGGCCCCAGTTGCCCTCTGCCATCACCATGAGGATCAGCCTCCCCTCCCTTCCTTTCTCTCTGCTTCCTTCTTCTGCCCTGTCTCCTATCTTCTTTCCCCTCCTCTCCTCTTCCTTTCCCCTCCCCTCCCTCTACCCTCCTTTTCCCCTTTTCATGTTCTTTCAGCCCTAGGAGCTTGTACTTATGGAAATCAAACACAGTCTCCCTCTTCACATGCCCTTCTTCCAGAGCTTTCCCTTCCCTTCTTACAAGGATGCTAGACATAGGATCCAAGATCTACCCAGATAATTCACAATGATTCCATCCTGAGGCCCTTAGTTACAGCTGGAAAGATCCCTTGTCCAGACAAGGCAGCCTGCCTTGGTGTTGAGCGTTTCAGGTGTCATTTGGAGGTCCGCCATTTAACCTCCTGCCACAACTATATCTGGTTTTCCCTTTTCTCTTTCTCCTTCTCTCTCTTTTCTTCACTCCCTTCCCCTTCTTCATCTTCCCCCTCTCCTTCCCCTTCTCCCCTACCCCTCCTCCCCTCCTCCCTCTTCCCCTCTACCTTCTTCTAAACAGAGCCTCATTACGTAGTCTAGGTTGACCTCAGAGTTTGTAGCCTAAACTGACCTTGAATATTGAATTTTCTAATCCTCCTGCTTCAGCCTCCTGGCTGCTGGGATTACAAGAGGTGTGTGCCCAGTTTACTGTGATCTTTTAAAATGTATTTTAAGTTATAGTTTATTTAATCAACTTGGGGGGTACACGCATGGAGATCTTCTAAGGGAGAGAGGACTCTTATCCCACCATGTGCATTTTAGGGACTGAACTGGGGGAGGGGGGGGTCAGGCTGGGCAGCATCTATCCAACCCTTCATTGTGGTTTGGGTTAAAGAGGGAGTCTGGGCTGCTGACAGTTTCTTCAGTCAATATTTACAAGAGCCAAGGATTCACTGTTTTAAAATGTCCTGTTTTTGTTTGTTTGTTTGTTTGTTTTTATTTCATTTTCAGAATGATGTTGGGAAGATGGGTGCCTTTGTTTCCATTCCAAAGTCGAAGAAAATGAAGCAAGAGATGCTAGCTGATGGCCTTCAACTTCCCAGGGAGAGTCCAGCACTCTCCAAACCTGCACCCCACCCCCCCTCAAATGAATCATGCCTCATGAATGAAGCCTGCAGCCCAGGGCATGCCTTTGGCACTTTCATGCTTAAAACTCTCATCTGGTATGGCCCCAACCCCATTCAGACCTCCCTCATCTTTTATGTTCCTGCCAGCTAGATGGCTCCTCTTCGGGGATCCCCCTTTGCGCCACAGGGCTGTCTTGGGCTCCTCCTCTGGTCTCTATGCATACCCCTGTTGGTTCCTATCTCCTGCCCCTGATCTGCGCACTCCCAGACAGACAACTCCAAGGCAGACCCACTGTCACATGATCACAGCTTAGCACACTAATCGTAGGGGCAAGAAGTCCATGATAGATAGGGGTTGCAATTAAATCACAGCTAAGACAGCACTGTGTTGGACAAGCACAACCAAAACTTGTCTTTCCAGTTTTCTAGTCATCCTTTGTCTGAGATCCTGACCCCACCCAGATCTGGGCTCATACAGCCATAATCTTTGTTTAGCCAGAAGGGCCAGGTCCTTTTAAAGGTTCAAGACTGGGAAACTGGCAACACTGCCCTCCTCCCCCCACCATGTGATAAACAGAAACTAGGAGACTTGGTCATGCGATCCAATCCTTATCTAATATTAATGTGTGCAGGAGTCACAGCGCGTGGGTGATTGATTGTTGGAAACAAACACCCTCGTTCAGCTGTGGCTGTGGCAGTTTTACACAAGTCTGTGGGACAGAGTGGGGGGATGTGGGGCGGATGATGGAGCAGACCCTGAGCACTCTTCCACATCAAGGTGGTAGCTGATTTGAGTGAGAGGTCAGAGCTAATAAGTTTGGTTTAGAAATGCTGACAAGGACTTGGTGGAGTGATATTTTTCCTATGAATATGTCAGTGAGGCACATCTCGGGGAGCCAAGAGTAAGAACGGGAACCAAACAAGATGTGGATGGTTGAGGACTATCCACACTCGGGGAAAGGGAAGACAAATGAAGACATTCTCTTCGGAGAGGGAGGGAGAGAAGGAGAGAGATCAGATCAGAGCCTGAGTCTGCCAAAGGGAATGAAGACGATGAGCCAAGAACCTGGTCCAGGAAGCATGACCTTCAATCACTGCTGACACTGAGGTCTTTGTAGAAGGTGAGAGTACGCAGGACACATCACCAAATCCCTACCTCCGGTAACTTAGGTCTGTGTGAATTCACCAGCAGCTCTGTCTGTCCCCCGCTCAACGTCAGGCATTGTTGCATATCCCAAGGAGTGTGTGAGCCTCAAGGAGTCTCATCATAGATGTGCAGACCGCCTAACATCCTGGGGTAACACCTAAGAGACCATCTTGGGAAACAGATGCCCAGCTCTGGGTCTCCGTTTTCTTACAAGATGGTTCTAAGGCTTGGTTTAACAGCCATTGTGCCCACAGCAGCAATCCACTCCTCTGTGGATCCATCACTTTCCCCCTCCCCCTCACTCGCCCATTCCCTCCCCAGTGTTTCTTGGGATCATCTCCCTAATAAACAGCTTGCACTACATCTCTGTTCACAGTAATGCAGGTGATTTGGCAGAATGCAAGAGTAGCTCATCATGCTAGTCACACACACACACACACACACACACACACACACACGCACGCACGCACGCACACGCACACGCGCTCCAAGGGTATTGGGGGAGGGCGGCTCAGAAGCCTCATCTGCTGCCCAGGAAGGCGGTGAACTGAACCGGACAGTACGTGGAATGTCTAGACTCCCCAGTGTCTAGACAAGGAGAACCCATTGCAGGATAGACAGTCTCAACAAGGGCCATAAGCCATCACCTCTCCCCCCACCAATCACTTCAGTGCCTACGGAGCATTTGCGGACGCTGTCCCGGGATATCAGCGAAGCTTCAGGAGGGTGAGGCTTTCCCTATTTGGCTCCTGTCTCTGAAGAGAGCCCTTGGGCACAGCTGAGTTCACCACCATCCGTAACACACAAGCACAACCAATAAAACTGACTGTAAAACACTTTGCAGATCCAAAGTGCCACATAAATGCTAAATAAGAAAATTAATCTCAGCTACAGGGAACCAGGGAACTCAAGCTGCAAGTCTCAAGTGGTTTGGGGCGGGGCCAGGGAAAGGGAGCATATGTCTGTCATCCCTCACTCCCCCTCTGTCCTTAACCCCTCCCCCAAGATGGATACGCATACACCTGAGCAGCATGCAGAGGTCACATGGGCACTGCTGACATGCATGCACACCAACATACACATGTGTGTATATCTTCATACATAAATACATATACAGTGCAGGTAAAGCACGGCATACAGTCATGGATGTATGTACCCAGACATTTCTTCACAGTCATGCATAGGTTTTTATGTGTACCCTTAACACAAAGGCCCATGTGCACGTGGAACTACACATATGTATACAATGTACTCCGCATACATATACAATACATATGCATCATACACAAGCACTCCCAGATATGCTGTCATAGCCCAGGCATCCTTGTGTCTCTCATGAAGTGTCATAGTTTAAAGAAATGCAGGAAGGAAGGGGGCAATGAAGAAGAGGAAAGGGAAAGGGTGTGGGCAATGAAGAAGAGGAAAGGGAAAGGGTGTGGGAAGAAAATTAGGAGGGATGAAGAAAAGAAAGCATGAAAGAGGAGAAAAGGAACTGAAGGAAGGAGGATGGAGAGGGGAGGGGAAGACCAGAGGAAGGGGAAGGAGAAGAAAAAGAAATGGGCGAAGGAAGGAGAGAAGGACCAGAGGGAAGGGAGAGAAATGGTGAGGAGAAACATGAGCTGTGTGAACCCGACAGCCCTTAGCCCCTCTGATTACTTTCTTCTACACAATGGAATGCTAACAGTTACTAGAACCAGGTACTTTCCTGATGGTAACAGTTATGGTTGAGACAAAGCCCCTCTGGGTTCCCTCGGGGTGAAGAGGGTGTAGTCTCAATAGATGGCGGAGGATGGGAGAGAGAGATTGAAGATTACTGTGCTATGGCAGGGATGAGGAGAAGGGACGGGAAGAGGAGGCAGGAAGATGTCCTACCTGATGGTCCATGGCTATTCCCCCTCAGCTGTGGTTCTCAGCTCTGGCTGGGAAGAACTTGGGGGAGGGATATTTAAAATCCTGATACTGGAGCTAGCGAGATGGCCCAGAGGCCAAGAGTGCAGAGAACCTGAATTTAATTCCCAGCACCCACATGACAGTCAGTGCTTATTTCCAGGAGATCTGATGCCCTCTTTTGGCCTCCTTGGGCACCTGCACACATGTTCATACACATACATGCACACCCATGAACAGGAACTCAGAACTGTTTTTTAAATATCCTGGTATTCAAGTGAAACACAACGTGACGTTGATTCCAGCCTTGAGAAGGGCTCAGCAGACACCGGCTCCCGCTTTCCACGCTTCCCACAGCAGCATGCCCTCTCGTTTCCAAAATCCAGAGAAGAGGCTTTTTCTGCTAGCCTCTGATACCCCAACCTCCACACCCCAGAAACCCTCTCTAGCTTAGATGAAGGCAAACCTCTTTGTCAAACATACCAAGAAACCAAGCGTCCAATTTTGCACAGCTGCAGGGCATCCAGCTGAGTCTACATAGGATTATGGATGCTACTGGTAAAAGATGGGAACCCCCGCCCCCAAGTGTTCCAACCCATAGGAGAGAGACACCCAGAGTCTGCACTCAACGGGAACACTGTGAGCCTCTACCTGGGCCAAAGAGGAAGAAGTTCAGACCCCTGGTCATCTGTCCCTGCTGTGAATGTGTTTTTCCTTTGCAATGAAGGTCGAGTCAGAAGCCTGGACAAGGCAGACAGGAATGCTGTCCCAGCTCCCAGTTCAGTAATCTAACCACAGGTGTTTGGAGTCAGCCAGGCTGGAGTTCAAATGGTGGAGCTGAAGTTTGCAGCTGAGAGGCCCTGGGTCCATCATGTCACCTCTCCGTATAGCCAACTCATCATTCATTCATACACAGCAGAACAACACATGTCCCTCCAGAACTGTCTTAGAGCTTAAAAGGAACCGGTTCTGCAATTGGCCCTGGTGAGTAATGCCACACAGCTATTCGGCATCTCTGTGGGATGCTGACTTCCGGCCCGTTGGGTATTGACTTAGTTACATTTCTTTGGCTATGATGAAACACCAGAGGGGGTTTGGGAGGAAAAGGCTTGCTTCAGCCTATAGTTCCACAGCACAGCCCATCACTGGGGCCACAGTGGAACACTGCTGACCAGACCTCTCCCCAATTGTGTGCTCAGCCTGCTTTCTTAATAGCACACAGGACCACCTGCCCAGGGACGGTTCCACTCATAGTGAGCTGGGCCCTCCCATATCAATCACGGGACCAGTAAACTGCCCCCACAGACTTGCTACAGGCCAATCTGAGTTTTCTCAGTGAAGGTTCCTTCTTCCCAGATATGTCTAAGACCATGTCAAGTTGACATGAAAATCAGTTATCATAAGTGCCCCCCCAACTCCTCCCAGATCCTCTCCACCTCCCCATCCACCTAAATTTGTACCCTTCCTTTCTCTCTCTTATTACAAAACAGTCATCTAAAACAAATAAACAAATGAATACCAAACAAACAAAAAAAGCAGAAAGCTAGTTTGCATAGGCATTAATTTTTTGCAACCTACTTTAATAAACGTTCAGCCTCACCTTTTGTCCACCACCCAGGAAATGGAAGAGAAAAGTTATTAGGATATGAGAGACGTGGATCTGTTTAGCAATAGTTCTTTGGGGACAGGCATGATCTTTTTGGCAGCAGTTCAGTCCCATAGCAAACACCAAAGATGACTCAGCAGCTGTAGAACAGTCCTCTAGGCAGGCAAACACCACACACAAACCAGCAACTGTAGTTCAATCCTGAAGAAATGGAAAGGCTCACTAACCGGCCTGAGGTGAGGCTGCAGAAGCAGCAAGCTGCCCCAGGAACCTCACCAGCAGTTCTTGGGTGAGTTTCTCAATGGCAGCATTACCACAAGTGAAGTTCAACGATGCTATATAAGATGAACCAATACATGCATGCTGTTAGCAAAGAATAGCGAGGTGGAGCAAATCAAACCGATGTTCAAGGCTTTTCTCCCACTGTCTGTAGGGTCTTATTCATACTCCTTCATCATGGGTCCTTTCTTGCATTTGCTATATCAAAACATCATTTCACCTGTGTCTGCTTCAGGAAAACAGTCTTTTACCCATGGGCCTCCACAAAACATCATTCGACATAATTGACTTTCCAAAAAGGCCAGAAGTTTCCACTTCAAGTTTGACTTTTCATTGTTCCCCCAACACACCACCTTAATATTTAAAAATGTTCATACATGCTACAGGTAATTTGATTAGATTTGGCTCTTGTTCCTCAGTTCTCCCAGATCTACCCCTGTCATCCGATCTGTCACCCCTCCCAACTTCATACTCTCTTGACTTTATTTTTGTAGCCACTGAGTACAGTGTGTGATGCCCATAAACACATGGCCACAGGGCCAGTGACTGAAGCATGGTCAACCACACCCTTAAGGAAAACTGACATTTCATGTTTTGAGGACCTGCTAGGCTGATCCCCATAGCAGCTGCTCTGACTTATAACAGTCAGATTATAGATGTCATCCTGGGATCTCTCTTATTTGTACAGTCCGCCTAAGTGGCCATTAGCAAATGAACTGATAACATGTTCTATGTAGAGATTATTGCAGTAGCGTGTTAGCCACAAGGTAGAATAAAGTCAAGTGATTTCTCAGGAGAATTGATAGAATTGAACATCATCATTCTGAGTGGAATAAGACAGGCTTGGAAACAAATATTGCTGGTTTTCTCTCATTTAAGAATCCAGATTCTTAAAATCACACACACACACACACACACATGTGTACACACATACACATATACACATACATACATACACACATGTGTACATAAAAGGATAACTGTGAGTGAAAGGTCAGGTCTAGAGGGAGGAGTGTGGGTGGGTGATGGGTAGAAATGGAAGATAAATTTACATATTCTTGTGTGTGTGGAATCCAAATTTGTATAAAGCCCAAAATAAATATATGTGCAGTATGTCACCAAGAATAAAAAAAAAAAGTGTTGTGGTAGAAGAGATCCATTCCGAGGAGGAAGAGACCACCGGGAGTTAAGAGAGACGAGAAGGCAAGTGGGTGTTTATGATCAAAGTGTGTTATATTCACGTATATTCATGCATATTCATGTATGAAAAGGTTATAGTGAACCCCGTTATTTTGTACAACTAATACACACAGTAAAAAGCTAAAGTAGAACCCATGAAGAATGTTAGCTTGCACTCAACCACTGGCTTTAGTTCCCACCGCCCAAGAGACAACATTGATAGAGTTGTTATACCCGGAGGTATCCCCATCCTGGCACCGCTTCTTCCTCCCTTCTTTCCCACGGCATCCCGCGCTGACCCAGCTGTCCCTCCTCAGCTCTGCTTGCGTGGCACACCAGCACACACACAACCCAAAGCCATCCTAATGATGACAGAGTGATTCCTTGAACTTTCTTCCAGGACGGAATTCACGAAAAGCTCTGAGGGGTGACGATGAATGCTAACTTGTATTTTTGTAGGTGGAATATTTTTTCACCTAAAGGAGCCCTTGCTGCAAGAGTAAGCTACAGAGTCAAGGCTGCACTCTGTCCCCTGTTATAATAAACATTCAACACGTCAGAGCACATCTAATCCCCCCCTACACAGTCTCCTGATGTAGGTACAACTCAGATCCCCTTTCTCTAAGTTTTCGAGACAGTGTCTCCTGTATCCCATGCTGTCCTGGAACTCACTGCATTAATGAGGATAGCCTTGAACTACGGATCCTCTGCTTCTACCTCCAGAGTGCTGGGATTATAGCAGGGTCTAAGTAGATAGCCTAGGCTAGCCTCAAGCTTAAAATCTTCCTCCTAAAAGCTGAGATTACAGGTGTATACTCACATACAATTCAAACTGGTTTGGAGTATAAGTAATTATTTTGCTAGATACAGATAGATAGATGGATGGGTTGATAGATAGATGATAGATAGATAGATAGATAGATAGATAGATAGATAGATAGATAGATAGATAGGGATGTGGGGGTGGCATGACAACAGATAGGGAAACAGTTGTAGAAGAGAAAGGAATCTAACAAGAAGGGTAGAGGTGGGGGGATTGGAGGGAAATGAATTAGAAAAAAGTAAAATGACATGTGAAAATATAATGAATCCAATTATTTTATATGCTAACCAATAATTTATATTCTCAGAAAAGGACACTTACTAAAAAGATGCAGGTGATTTTTCACAAATGGGCCCACAAAAATATCAGCCCAACATTAGGGGCTTCCACGAGTCCTCCTACCACCAAAATCAACCACCCATCTGATCACTGATTCCAGTCTGCTATGACTTTAATCTAAACAGTCTCCCAATTGGCAGGGTGGCCAACATGATCTGCGAAGGACTTTGGGGTAGGAGGTGATCTCAGAATCAGACCCCATTTTTAAAGATGAGGCCCCAGCTGTTGAATCTAAACCCAAAGATGCACCCCAATACTTGTGAGGTCAAGATTTGAATCTGTGAAGTGTCCAGAATCCATACCCTGGGCCCTAGACCCCAGTGGTTTACACGGAAGCTCTAAGGGACATGGTGGTTCACCTATGCTATTCAGGGCAGCCTGCAGAGCCGGTACTGTACTGGATAGATGATCTGCATCTGATGGTAGGATGTTCCTGCTAAACTGATCCCTCCCAGACCTGTCATGTCCCACACAGACCTGTAACACGGACACTTCTACTTCTCCTGACAACAGACCCTCTGAGGCTGCCACTCCTGTGCGAGAGCCGGGAGGACAGCAGTAGGAGCTGCTCACCAAGGAGGCTCAGCCGCTCCTGGCATCACTTGGCAGCCTCAGCGCTTGACACTGTCTAGGGAAGGCTGTGATCTCTCGACCCCTTGATGCTTACTCTAGAAAGCACAGACAAGATGGAGAGAGAAATGCCACTTGGATTTTCTGCAGTGGGACACAGGCTATGGGATAGCTTAGAGGGAGCTAAACACATGACACCATGACAAGGTTCCCTGTGGAGCCAGGGGGATGTCACCAAGTCCTGTCACTTGCCAGAGAGGCCAGTGAGGTCTGATTTGATCACAGGAGTGCCAAGGGTACTGGGGTCAAATAGATTTCATAGAGCGTGTGGATTCTATGGGGTATTTCGAAGACTTGGTGACACAGGCTGGCCTGATGAAGTGCCTGCTTGATGCCCATCTGGTGCTGGGGCTGGAACACTTTCTCTGTCATTCCCGCCACTCTCCAGACACAAGGACCCATCAGTGGAGAATGGAAGCAGGTGCAGTGGTTGGGGGAGAGTGGTGGCCCACAGGCCCACACAGCTGGGATTGGGTGAAAGACTTCAGGTTGGGGCCTCAAGGGGGACACAGAACTGTCCTTTTGGATAAGAGATTTATTGGAAGAGACAGGAAGATGGGGCAGAAGGGGGCTCCTTTCTCATGGGTCTACGAGGAAGTGGGAAGGGGCTATGGCACGTGGGTGATGAATAGTCACACACACACAGTCAGACTGCCTCTTCTAATGAGCCTCTTTCTCAAGTACCTCCAATCCAGATTTTTTTACACTTGCATCCAGAAGTACCACTTTCCCGAACGAACTTTAAATTCTGGTGCACAATTGCAAGCACTCTAATCTCGCTTCACCAACAGCTGGCCCTGTGACCCTGGGTCCTCGACCTTCCTGACCTTGGTTTTTGTACTTCTCACAACCCCATCAACAGTGACAACCCAGGGTCTCCAACCCAAGCCCCAAGGAGAGGGTTGACATCAAAGTGCCTTGCAAATTAAAAAACCGGAAGGCACAGATGGGTATTAGTATTGTTGTGGATATTACATTCTCATCAGGGCCAAAGAGAGCCTGAGGCATCCTGGGAGCTGCAGCGCCTGCCCCACCCCCACCCCCCAGCGTCCCCTTTCTAAGGACGCACTGGAAGAAGGAAGCAGCTGGGAGGATTCAGATAAGGTCGAATTTGCATTCTTCCTGCCTCCCTTGCCCAGAGCTCTGCTAGGCTGAGCCAGGTGCAGAGCCAGCAGCCCGCCGCCAGCCTGCCATCGAGAATGGAGGTAAGGATGTTGAGGTGAGGGAGCTGTGCTCCAGCCATGTCAGTGCTGCCTCGGTAGGTCGCATGCCAGCCAAGGTACAACATCCCAGCTACCACCTCCTGACAGCCTTCCTGATACTCAGATTCCTCGGTCTGCACATCTCACTCAGTCCTTGTGACAGCTCCGTGAAGTAGATTTATTCCTGTTACATGGACAGGACAACCAGAGACAAGGGGTTCATGAGTGTGCCCACATCTACACAGCCAGGTCTGGAAGGCCCAAGCCAGTATGATTCCAGTGCCAACTCCTGACCACAGTGCTAAGACTACCAATATTAAGTGCCGTTCAAGCTGTCTGTTATGACAGGCTTTTGGTAGCTGCTTCTGTTGACTGAAGAGATTGTTCAATGGGTAAAGGTGCTTGCTCGCCAAGCCTGATGAACTGAGTTCCATCCCTAGGATATGGCAAGGGAGAACTAACTTCCAGGGATTGTCCTATGACCTACATACACACCATGCCAAGCATGAACACACACACACACAGCATTCACACAAGATAAATATGTATGTAAATGAGTAAACGAATGTATGTGTGGGGTATGTATGTGTGATGTGTGTGTATGTATGTGTAGTGTGTATGTGGTATGGTGTGTGTGTATATATATATACATATATATATATATATATGGTGTGGTGTATGTGTGTGTATGTATGTGTGTGTGTGGTGTGTGTATGCGGTGTATGTGGTATGTGTATGATGTGTGGTGTGTGTGTGGTATATGTGATGTGTCATGTATGTGGTATGTGTGTGGTGTGTATATGTATGGTGTGTGTGATGTATGTGTATGTGTTGTATGTGTTGTGTGTGTGTGGTGTATTGTGTGTGGTGTGTGTGTGTGGCATGTGGTGTGTGTGATGTGTGAAGCAGTGTGTATGTGTGTGGCATGTGGTGTGTGTGATGTGTGAAGCAGTGTGTATGTGTGTGTGTTTAGAGAAACTTCTTAGTCCTCATGAAGTAACTAAAGACAGTAGGGAAGTCTGGCATCTCTAGCCTCCATTTTTGTTGGCCTGGCCTCCCCATTTTTTTTTTTGGTGGAAATCCAGGTCCTCAATAAAGGCATTTCAAAGGAGGTAGAAGTTCTCTGGGGAAAAAAAAATCCAGAAAAGTAGTGAACATGGCTTTCTGTACATGGCTTTCTGTGAGAGCTTTGGGGAGACACAACAGGGAAAATGAGACAGGGACTTTGGGGAACAGGTTGGAGTCTGTATGAGTCTCTCCCTAGCCAGACCCAATCTCTACCCTGCCCTTGTCACCTGTGCCCTGGGGTGACAAACAGCAGGCAGGGCAGCCTTTGTCTATGAATCCTCAGTGTGTGTGAACACTGGATGTCACTAAGAGAGATTCAAACAATAAAGTTAAAAGGTAAGGAAGGGGGTCTCTGGGCTGGAGAGATGGCTCAGCGGTTAAGAGCACTGACTGCTCTTCCAGAGGTCCTGAGTTCAATTCCCAGCAACCCCATGGTGGCTCACAACCATCTGCAATTGGATCTGATGCCCTCTTCTGGTGTATCTGAAGACAGGAGGATTGCCGCAAGCTCAGGAGCACCCCTGGCTACATAGGAAACACTCCCATCTCAGAGAAAAAGAGGGAGAGAGACAGAGATACGGAGAAAGGAGAGAGGCATGAGTTAACTCAAGTTCTAAGCTCCCAGTCACAGCACTACAGTGACTGGGTCCTTCCACGGCCTCAGCCTCTCAGGCTCTGCCCCTGGCGTTAGCTCTCCCAAGCTCTTGGTCCACAATCCTCCCTATATACTAACCACTGGGATGGGAACAAGTCCCAGGTATCTCTACCTGCCTCGATACCACTCCCAGCTTTAGTCTTCCTAACTTAGCCAGACCTTCTGAAGCTTCAGTAAATTGTCATCAGAGTTTATTAGGATGCTCAGCTGTTCTCTTGTGATGCCCTGATCATGAGCAGATGGAACTGGGTCAATGGCATTCTGGGATACACTCTCAAGGAGATGGACTGTCTCAGATCAGCTACTGAGGAAACTGCCACTCAGGGAAGATTTAAGGAACCTCTGGTTGGCTCTGCTGTGTGATGTCATTTCCTTTTAGATAAAGGACTACTAGGAGTCAAGAAACAAGATTCCAGGTGCTTCCTCTTGTCTCACAGTAGGCTTGAGGACAGTGTCGCCAACAGCATGTGGTGGAAGATGATGAAGTCCTCATTTTTATCATGTCTGTGACCAGACATCTAACAGAACTTAAGGGCCTCTTTTGACTTAAGGTTTAAAGTCCATCACAGTGTGGAAAGGCATGGGAGCTATGACAGTTTTAAATGTAAACCTGCCACAATGGAGAATTACTTTGGAAGAGTCTTAAAAAGGAATGGTTTAGTTCAGTTTAATCTGTGAGCACATCTGTGGATGATTGCCTTGACTGATAATTGATGTACAAAGACCTAGCCCACTGTGGGTGGCACCATTCCCTAGGCAAGGAGCTCTGGGTGATATACAAGAGAAAGCCAGGTAAGTTCATGCTGGCACTTGACTATGGATGTGGTATGACTAGCTGCTTCAGTTCCTGCCTTGACTTCCCCAAAATGATGACCTGGAAGGGTAGGTTAATATACCACACACACACACACACACACACACACACACACACACACACACACACACTGCTTTTTGCCAGTCTTTTTATCAGAGGAACAGAATCATACTTAGGGTGATGGCTGAAGTAGCTGGGGGCATAATTTGCAGCAAACCTGGGGATACATCCAGGAGAATCAGGAGGAAGAGGACTCCATCTGAGATAGGGCTGGGCTAGAACCCTCAAAGCATTCTCCCAGCTACCCACTTCCTCCAAGTAGACCCCACCTCAGAGTTCTGCCACAGCTTTCCACAACAGCAGCACAAGCTGAGGAATAAAGGCTGAGGGGCATCACAGTCAAAGCACAATGTCGTACACAGCTATCAACACAACGGCTCTCTCTTCTCAGCTATATGCCTTTTAAATTTACAGGGTGCTTTCTCCAGAGTTCACACATTGTAGCCTCCCAATGATCCTGAAGCAGCTCGATGAAGGTCATCATGGACACAACACGCCAAACGCACGTGTGTGCGCACACATGAGCATGCATGCATACGCACACATAAATGCTTGAATGGGAACATGTGTTTGTCCATTGGACAGCTTTAACATTCCAGGAACTAGGCAAAACATTTTACACACCCCTTGCCCATTTAAACACTCATGGACCCTGTGAGAGGGTTATGATAGTCTTCCTTTAATATTAAGTTGTTTGGGGCTCAAGATTTAAATGTTTCACCCAACCTCACAGGACTAAAAATGACAGCATTGGATTAAAAAGAGACACGTCCCAAGGCCCCTGTTCTCTGTCGTGTACTACACAGCTTCAGCAACTACCAAAGGGCACCTAAACATGGTGGATGAGAGGCTAATTTGCAACTGGGATTGGTGTATTTGGGGGGGGGGGCTGCAGAGTAATACAGCCCCTCTCACAAGGGCTTTCCTTACATGTTGCTCTCTGGAATAGGTATTTTTGGGGGAGTATAGGCTTACATTTTTCGAACCCTATTTTAATAAGTGTACTTAAATGCTTTAACCTCCCTTCTAGCCCGGCACCTATCAGAGGTAGTGGAAAGGAAAGGTTAATAGGGCAAAGGAGGATTCGGATCTGTTTAGAAGTAGTTCTTTGGGGTGAATCGAATCTGTGTTGTCAGGATATTACCAGTTCAGTTCATACAAATCAGCAGAGCCAGCTCCATCCACTCATGAGTACCATTCATGAATCAGCAAATTTAACCAGTTTAATCCAGAAAAAAACCACAAGGCTCTACTAATCGGCCCGAGTCCTTGGAAGTGGCAAGAAAGCCCCTAGAACATCACCATAAGTTCTTTGGTGGGTTTCTCTCTGTGATGTCACAACGAACAATGACCACAAAAGGCGAACCAACACCACACAGCATTGTCCACTGTCCGCTGAGTTATATTTATATCCTTTTCAACCATCGCGCATTCTCCGAGGCATCTGCTCTAGTAAAACATCCCATTCCCTTTTCCCAGGCAGCTTCCAGAAAAATATCACATGTCTGTTCTCCGCAAAACAAACTTCCACCTGTCTGCTCTGGCAAAAACATCCTCTTATAGACAATTTCCAGAAAAACATCACATGACACAACTGAGCCTCCAAAGAAACCAGATAAATCCACTTCGGGGGAGACAATGATAAAGTAAAGTTTCCAGAAATAAAGAGGGTAACTCAGCAGCTTTATCCATTCACACTCTGGCGAGGATTGAATTGTCAACTTGATATGACCTGGGAAGGGAGTCTCAATGAGAGATTCTCTAGATCAGGCTGGTCTTTGGGCATGTCTGTCGGGGATAGCCCTGACTGCCTTAATTGACATGGGAAGGCAGAGCCTGAAAACAGGCACTCATATGACTTGTATGGGGTCCTGGGCTCTTAAGAGTAGAGATAGCTAAACTGAATATCATTCACATGTTCTTCTGTGTTGTTAACTGTGGCTGTGATGTAACTAGCTACTTTAAGTTCCTGCTGCCTTGAATTCTCGGTCACAGGGCGACTAAACCTGAGATTGTAAGCTAAAATAACCCCTTTCTTTCCTAATGTGCTTTTTTATGTTGGGTAATTTTTATCATGGCAACATAATAGGCTTTTACATCCAGTGGGCACCTCATCTTTGAAGCAAAATTTCTAGGCACATAGGATAAGTATTCACATCTTTCCATGGAGAAAACCCAGGATGCAAAAGAAGTAAAGAGGTTGCCCAGTCTCGACAAAGCCAGGATTCACATCAACGCAGACTGAGTTCAAATGTTTGTGCTGACAGCGCTCCACTGGGGTGACCATCTTGTAATAAGAATCCCAGTAATGAAGAGACTTTCCCAACGTCACACAAGGTGGTGTTGCTGCAATGAAACTCAGCTGCTATGGTTTAACACTGAAATGTGGCTCTTCCCACCCTTCAGCCTTGGGTGTTTGATTGGTTACTTGGTGTCCAGATGGTGGCTCTAGCTAGAGGAGATGGGTCACCAGTGAGTAGGCCTTAAGGGTTTCTGCATGCACCACTTCAAGTGGAACTTTCAGCTTCCTGCTCAGTAGCACATAGCACGCAGCTGTCTCATGTCCTTTGCAGCCAAAATAGACCATAGTCCCTCAAGCAAAGAGCCAAAATAGATCCTTCTTTACATTGTTTTTATCAGAGCTCCCATCATAGAAATGAGAGAAGTCACTGATACAGCCAACCAGCACATTTGACTGCTCCCCAGTAGCCCCCAGCTTCTGCCTCGCTTCCATTCCCCAACCCTGGAGAATCCATTCCTCTTATGGCTTCTGCCCTCAGTTCTGCCCAAAAGACAGCTACGACTGAGAGATGCTTCTCACCCATGAGTGAGATAAAGGAGAGCTCCCCGAGAATGGGAATTTGATCTTACCTGCCCGAGGTGGTGTGTTAGCAGAGCTCCCTAAACTCTTGGTAGTGTCTGCCTGCAGGGAGGGCAGAACAACTGTATACACATCTGCCAGAGGAGGTCTCTGAAGAGTTTCCTGGGCACCAGCAGCAGCTACGGGGCAAGTGCTTGAGGCTCCTTTGGGGTTAATTCTCTCAATCTGGGGTTTGCAGTCTACAACAGATGTACACATAGAAGAAAGTAAAGCTACTGGGCAAGGAGGTTTCTGAAGCGTGTGTGTGTGTGTGTGTGTGTGTGTGTGTGTGTGTGTGTGTGTGTAATTTCAAAAGCTCTCCATACTTGGCATAGGTTGGTTATTTGCCACTCTATCTACCTTCCCCTCCAAATCTCTATGATCCAGGTCCTGTTATCACCACCCCACCCCACCCCCGCTTCAGTAGGGAAAACCAGGGCAACATCACACCGAGCTGTTCACTAAGGCCAGCCTCTCCACTATTGAAGCCAGGACGCAAATCCAGGAAGTCATGTTCCAAGGCTCTTGTTCCATACGGGGACGTCTGCTGCTTTGATTGTGCAGATGACTAACAGGCCATATTTACAAATAGATTAATTTATTCCTCCAATCTACAGGCTGAAAGACTATATGCCAGACTAAATGGGAGTGGGGTGCCTCCTGAGGGCAGAGGAGGAAGAATTCTAAGACAGGTAGGATGTCTAATACCATTTGCTGAATATGCAACCCCACCTCCCCCAAACCGTGCGTGATGAGCAACACCCGCTGGTGTTTAATCATCGCAATATCCCATAAATCGGGGGACATCGTTATCTCTACATCACAGGAAACCCATAGATGTCAACGGCCTCATTGACAGCCTGGCAGCTCACCGATGGAAAACAGGACTACCAATTCAGGTCTGTCTGGTTCTATTGGGTGCCTTGTCTTTACATTTTTACTCATCCATCACTTACCTATGTCTGTATGAGAGCCGTATCACACATGCGGAGGTCAGAGAACAGCTTGTGGGAGCTGGTCTCCTCCCTCTACCAGTGGGTCCTCGGGATGACACTTAGGTCTTCAGACTTGGCAGCAAACACCTTTCTCCTCAGGAGTCATCTTGACTCCACTGTCCACTGTAGTAGCCTTGACTGTGGAAGCATAGTTTCATTTCAGACTTACAGGTTAGTGGGGAAACCAAGCTGTAGTGTTGTACGATGACAGAAACACAATAGAAAATGAGGGAGGGGGGAAAGAGGTGAGTAGCATATAGTGCATGAATGAAGATGAGTGGGGGAGGGGGCCCTACTGCTTCCGATCCATAGGCAGGCATGGTAGGCTTTCTGAGGAAGGTGATGTGTCACAGGGTCTGCTTGTAAGAAGTAGGATTTGAAGGAAGTGGTGATGGGGAGGTTCGGTCTAGATCGGAATGTTCCAGAAAAAGCCAAAGTCCTGGAAACAAAAATACTGGTGTAGGAAGTTGGTGAGGAAGGAGAGAATCTTGCTTACTCTGCACCCTGACAGCCAGGAGAGCTCACTCCCTCGTCTCCCTCAGACATGCAGGTCTTAGCGGATCACTCCTGCTGCCATGAAGCCTGGTTTGGGGGTCTAGACTCTGCCTTATTTCTCTGGGGCTCTTTTGACTTCACCCGGTAACTAACCACTGCTTTCATCTACCTCTGTCCCCTATGGACATGAGCTGGGGAAGGACAAGGATTGTTGACAGTTTTGTTCGTTGTTGGGTCCCTGGAATAAGTAACGGCTGAGGGCCGTGAGACAAGTGGGTGCTCTGCCAGAGTTAGCTGAAATCTGAGCGTGGGAAATGGGAAAAACCACGGAATAGGGAGGAGGAAGGATTCAGAACTACGGACAGAGGGAGGAGGGTTCAGAACCATGGACAGAGACACGCTCCCCAGACTTGGGGCGAACCATTGAATGGGGAGGGAGGAGGGTTCAGAACCCTGGATATAGATGCTCTAACCAGATGTTGGGGCGTTTCCTCCCTGCTAGCCCAACAGATATTCAGTTGGAGAGCTCTACCAAGAACAGAAATTCCATTCCTCACTCCTCCCCTCTTTCTCTCACCCTTCTTTTCTCTCCCTTTTTCTCCATTTTCCTCTTTATCTTTTTTTATCCCTCTCTCCAACCCGTCCTTTCTCTTTCTTTCTCCTCCCGCCCCCCCCCCCCTCCCCCCCCCCCCGTCCTTTTTTTGACTGCATCTGATTTTTCTTTTTTAGTGCCTTTGGAGTGTTGATTTTTTCTTTTCTATCCCTTTCTCTTCTTTGTCTCATTCAACTCAACTATCCCCTTCTTCCTTCCCACCTATTCTCTCTTCCTGACTGCCTTCTTCCCCTCCCCCACACACACTGCCTTCTTCCCCTCCCCCAAACACACTGCCTTCTTTCTAGATCTCCATAGAGGACTCTCAGGCATAGGCTGCCTAGACACAGCCCTGAGTCCCACCCAACTGCATAAGCCACCACAACTGCAGACGCCAGCACGGTCCCAGATCCTTCATTCCACCGAACCTCGCTGCACGAGCCACCCTGGAAACCTGATGCTCTCTTATTAGCTTGAGTTCAGGAGGTCTAATACAGCCCATAGGTCCAACTCACCAATCAGCCCCTGAACCCAAGACAGACTCCTCAAGTCTCCTCTGACAGAACAATTTTGACAGATTCCCCTTCCTCCACCCCCACCCCTGCCCCCATCTCTGTCTGGTGAGTCCTCAGAGACTCCAGCCAGACTGCTGTGATCCATATTTATCAGCTTGGGGCTGCCTTCCTTTCCTACCATCGCCCTCAGATTCTCCCCCGAGTTAATTGGGGAAGATGGATGGATGACGGCGCCCTATGTAACTCAATTAAGATAAAAGCTCCTGCTTTATGGCTGCCAGCAATAACTCCCGGTGCCGACATGTCTGATGTGAGCCGCCCTGGGGAGGAGACAAGGGTCTCAGCGACTGCTCTTGGCATTAAAGCATTCCAGTTCCATGAACCCCACGCCCTGGACAGATATGGAAGGTGGGTACGCCCACTCATGCCCGCTGGGGATTCATGGTCTCTATATCCAGAACATAGTCATTTCTAACCACTGGTTCAAGCCCCCATGTCTCTCCACTGCTCTGGTAGGGACTACATTCCCAAATTGACCTGCTCCTAATGCGTCCTCTTCCTATACCCCATTCCCAATGTAATATCACTGTGTTGTATTCCACTGAATATGTCAGCCAAATTAGGTCACTCATGGAAGCCATCCAGAACCCTCCCCCATGTCAAAGGAATAGTCATAGTCACCATGATGGCTCTTTCCGTTTAGTCTCCTTTTCCTCTCTGACCTAAAATCTTCCTGCTCTCCCTTGCTTGCCACACTCTTTGAATCCACCCAGCATGCTCTGGGCTCCTACTTTTTTCTCTGTCGCTGTTTCTCAGACCACAATGTCCTCCCTGCAGGGTCTCCCATGACTCACCTCCTCACTATTTAAAACTGCCAATAATCATTACCCTGACCTGTTTCTTTCCTCTGCGGCACTTGTCATCTGGCACAGGCTAACGCATCTGCCCGCCGTCTCCTTTCCCTCCCAGTATGGGAACATGAGAGAGAGAGAGAGAGAGAGAGAGAGAGAGAGAGAGAGAGAGAGAGAGAGTTGTCTCAGGGCCTTCTGAAGCCACAACCCCTTGAGTGGCATCTGGCACACAGAGAGCATGCCATAAACACTTTGAATAAAAATAGCAGTGAATCAGTAAGGGTCTAAACTATGTTCATTAAGGGTGGATAGAACAAGAAAGGGAAACTGACGCAGAAGTCTGAAGAGGTCAACTAAGATTCCCTGATGTACAACAGTGACTTAGCAGTTCCCGAGCATAGCCTGATCATGTTCATCCTCATCCAGACAACTATGTATGAGGTCAAATTTTAACTTCCTGCCTCTGCCACTTCCCAGCTGTGAGGAGCTCCTCCTGTTCCCTACGTGGATCCAGAATCCCTCACATTTCACGAAGCAGACAACTCTAATTTAAAGAAAAAAAAGAAAGAAAGAAAACAGTGTGTGTATACGAGTTGTGTATGTGTGCAATGTGTGTGCAGTTCCCACTGGAGCCAAAAGAGGGCTCCACATCCCCGGGAACTGGAGTTACACACGGAGTGTGATGGGAAATTTGAGATGAGGAAGAGGCAGGGAGCTAGGGAGGAAGGAGAGAAAGGGGGAGAAAAGCAGCTCTCTCTCTCTCTCTCTCTCTCTCTCTCTCTCTCTGACTTTTGCCTCAGTTTCCCTTCCTCCTTTTACCTACCTTCAAAAGCACATTTTTAGATTTTTACTGATACACTCCTCTGCTTATTCTGAAGTATTTATGCTTCCTGACATCATTCCAGGGGCTGAGGATGGAGAAGACATCAAGACAAACTGCTGTCTCCGTTCTTCCACTCACAGCCCAACAGTGGGCACCTGGGAACAACTGGTTACCCTGAGAGGCATGGGAGCTGGAGAGACATCTCCGTGAGGACCTGGGGTTTTTATCCACATAAAAAAAGCCAGCTGTGGTCAGGGGAGCTTGAAGCCCAACCTCTTTGGAGGCAGAGACAGATGGAGTGACTCCTCCCCCTCCCCAGATGAAATTCTTCTGCCCAATATCTATGTAAGAAAACTTATGCCAAACACTGTACAAATGACTGTTGAGTGTAGCATCTCATTTTCTGTCTACAATATGTACAGACACCTGAGACACATCACATTCACAAGCACACACATCTTGCAGATTTGCTTCAGGATGGTTATAGGAACCTCACTCGCTCCACGTTACAACTCACCCCCACCAATCTTGAAGTCAACACAGTGTCCATCTTATTGCAGGCATTCGGCAAGTCTTCTTCTCTGGGGATGGGCTCATAACCCAATAAAACCTGGATTGCCAGCTGGCTAGGCACAGAGCCTTCAGCTGACACCTCACCCACCCCTTACCACTTCCTTCCCATTGGGCAAAAAAGCAAAATGCTAAAGTCTATAGATAGATTAGAAAGCAGAGCCTCACACATATGTCCACACCTGGTGTAGAGCATTGTCCAAAGCTGTTAACACTATTTCCTGTATGACAGTCTCATGTTACCACCCACATCCCCTGTGACACTCTGAGTTTCTTGTGATAGGAACACAAGGCTTCTGAACACGGATGAAGGACCTTCAGCCTCCCATTCCAAAGGATGCTAGGCTGCAGCCCTGGCTCCAAGACCATCTAGCATAGCCTTCCCGCACCCTCTCTGAAGGCTGATTTCCTTGTTCATGAGAGATGACTGATTTAGACTGACCTAAGATCAATGAGTCCTCCAGGACTCCAGGGGTCACTGTTCTGGCTTCGAACTTCCATCCAGGCAGCCCCAGGTTTTACACCTCACACTTCCCAATGCCTCCCCGCATCTCACCTGCACATCTCTGGACCTAGCTGTTCTCTCAATAAGTTCCTTACACAGCACGGTCCTCTGTGCAGAATGCTTATATCCTAGTTAAGGCTACTATGATGAACTCCATGATCAAGATAACTTAGGGAGGGAAGGGTTAATTTGGCTTACACTTCCACATCACTGTTCATCGCCAAAGGAAATCAGGACAGGAACTTGGAGGCAGGAGCTGATGAAGAGGCCATGGAGGGGTGCTGCTTGCTGGCTTGCTCCCCATGCCTTGCTCAGCCTGCTTATAGATACCAGGACCATAAGCCAAGGAGGTATGATACCACCCGCAATGGGCTGGGCCCTCCCCCATCAATCACTAACTAAGAGAATACCCTATAGGCTTGCCTCTCTCTAGTGAGGCTCCCTTCTCTCCGATGACTATAGCTTGTATCAAGCTCGCATAAAACCATCCAGCACAACTGACCCCTCGTCAGATTGACACGCAAACACATCACTGTTGAGCCACAACCTTTTCTTTCTCATTGACCGCCAAGATCTCACATTAAAAACATAGATAAGATGCAAAGCCCCACAGACTTTACAAATTCAAACACCTTAAAACTTCAGTCCAGTTAAAAGATCCAGTCCCTTTAAAAATCCAAAATCCCTTTTAAAAATTCAAGTTTTCTCAATTGTGGGCTCTTATTTAAAAAAAAAATTAAGTTAAATGCTTTCTTACTTCAAGAGGAAAGAACCAGGCCACGGTCACAATCAGATCAAAGCAAACCCAAACTCTCGACAGTGTAAATAACACAATGTCCAATTTCTGGGATTCACTCACCGTCCTCGAGGCTCCTTAAAAGGGCTTGGGTCACTTGTCCAGCTCCACCCTCTGCAGCACACACAGTCTGACACTTCTAAGCTCTGGCTGGTTCCACTTGGCGGTGACTGCTGCTGCTGCTGTTACTGCTGCTGTTGCTGCTGCTGCTGCTGCTGCTGCTGCTGTTCCTGCTCCTCTCCTGCTCCTCCTGCTCCTGCTCCTGCTCCTGCTCCTGCTCCTGCTCCTGCTCCTGCTCCTGCTCCTGCTCCTGCTCCTGCTCCTGCTCCTGCTCCTGCTCCTGCTGCTGCTTCCACCGCTACTGTTGTTCTTGGTAGCCAAGCCATGGTACTGCCATCTTCAAAATGCTGGGATCTTCTGCAGCTAGGCTGCACTGTCACCATCAGCCTCTCCTGGGCTCTCTGCATGAATTCCAGCTCGGCCACACAGTGTCAAGCCTCAACTTCTCTGCATGACCTCATCAAACCTGGCTTTCAGCTGCCACTGAGGTTGTACCTTCATCAACAGCCTTCCCTGGCTTCTCACAGTGCCAAGCCTCAGCTGCTCTCCATGACCCCTTCATGCCTTCAAAACCAGTACCACCTGGATGACTCTTACACTCTCAAGTTCAGCTGCCAGCGGGTGATAAGAAAGACCTTGGCACTCTCTGGACCACAGCTTCTGTGTGCTGACTCTCAGGAAACCTTTCCCAGAAGAGTTCATCTCAGGGATGCTGGTCTCTTCTTCATCATCACTAATTTCTTATCGCCAGCAGACCAGCATCAATTGTCTCAGTAAAACAAGGGTTTCACCTTAGCGATTCTGGTATCTTGTTAATCACCGCCAATTCTTCGGCTCCAGATAACCAGAATGACAGATTCTCAACTCAAAAGGCCCAGTAGAGTCTTTGCTCCCTTCTGAAACTTCACAAGCCAGGCCTCCATCTTCTGCATTGCTTTTAACATTCTTATCTTCCAGGCTCCTTATAGAACTGCTCTCTGAGCTCTCAACACTCAGGGGCTCTTCTAGCCCAAAGTTCCAAAGTCCTTCCATAATCGTCTCCCCAAACAACACGGTCAGGTCTGTCACAGAAATACCTCACTGTCCTGGCACTAAGTTCAATCTTAGTCAGGGTTTCTATTCCTGCAATAAAACACTATGAGCAAAACAACTTAGGGAGGAAAAGGTTTACTCAGCTTACACTTCCACATTGCTATTCATCATTGAAGGAAGTCAGAGCAGGACTTCAAACAGGGAAGGAACCTATAGACAGGAGCAGAGGCCACGGAGGGGCGCTGCTTACTGGCTTGCTCCCCATGACTTGCTCAGTCTACTTTTGTATAGAAACCAGGATAAACAGCCCAGGGATAGCACCACCCATAATGGACTGGGTCCTCTCCCATTCATCACTAGTTGAGAAAATGTCCTACAGCTGGCTCTCCTTGAGACATTTCTTCAACTGAGGCTCCTTCCTCTCTGATGGCTCTAGCTTGTGTCAAGTCGACACAAAACCAGCCAGTACAGACACAGAGAGGTTAAATGATTTAGCCAAGGTCACACAGAAATCAAATAACCAGATCCGTAAATACAGCTATGCCCAACTCCAAAGTCTGTTCTACTCTTCCAGACCTTCGACTCCTTTTCATTGAATGGACCCTTTCAAAAGGGGTCTAGTGGTGGATGACAGAGTGGAATTTTCTAGAAAGATATTGACAGAGGATTTGGATTTCATGTCAGACCTGAAGATCTGATGGTGAGAGGATATATTATACTCATATTCCTCTTACTGTAACAAAATACCTGAGGAAAATTCAACTTAAAGGTGGAGCATGCCTAGCTTTGGAACTTTAACTCTATGGTCACTTGGCTCTGTTGTTTGGCCTCATGGTAACCAGGGTCACGAAGAAGCCAAAAAAGGAAGAGGGAAAATCTGTGATCTCATTCTACCTGTTGAAGGCACATGGCCAATGACTTAACTCCCTCCCCATAAGCCATGCCTCTTAAAGGTCTCAGCACTTGTCGATGGTTCTATTACCTGGTGACTAAGCCTTTAGCACAGGACCCTTTAAGAATAGTCTAGATACAAATCACAACAGAGAGACAGAAAGTATATCCAGAAGACCAGGGGATACACACAGAGCCCTAGGAGTAGGCCTAGAGGGAGCTTTCTTTATCCTCACCCCTTGATGAAGATGGTAAGGATGTGGTATTAGGTGGCTGGAACCCTTGGAAGTTCCATCCATGCTGGACCACACATCAAGGACTTCCTAATCACGCAGGCACCTTCTGCCACACAAGCCATGGCCACGTGTCTTTTAATGATGGATAATGGCATCTTGCATTTAAATGTATAAAACCAGAGACCTCCCTCTGTAGTCATTAAAAAAGGAAAAATTTGAGGAGCCACAAAAACAAAGACCCTGGGGCCCTTGTGGCTGCACTGGTGGTCCCTTGCTTCTCTCTGGAAGAGGTCTGTCCTGGGTAGCACATTGCCACCACTGTAGAAAGTTCTGTTGAATAATCCTAATATGCACAGGGTCCAGGAGAAAGGTTGGTCTCCCCTGAGAAAAATCAAGAATGGAGGGTGGCCAATTCCAGATTTTATCTGCAACTTCTTTAGTGGACGGAAGATAAGGGTATTCTCCCAGAGGAAGAAACAATTATAAACAATTTCATAAGCACAAGACTCTGCTTAGCATTCTGGGGGCGGGGGAGGGGGCTCCCAGGCTCCCAGAAGGGAAACAATGAGCAATGACCCTCGTCCTGCTTAGTGTTCAGGGAATTTCAGCAAGAGGAGCTGGGGACCTTGGTTTGAAAGCCTTGGTTGCCTGGGAGCCGTCTCCAGGGGTCTCCTTTATTCTCCACCCGATGCCCTTAGTCTGGGAAGGAGAAGAATTTGTCTCTGCTCCTAATTATGGGTTAAGACACAAATGATGCAAATATTATGCTAAATGAGTCCCCTTAAAATAGCAGAGAGCAGAGCCTGCAAAAGAGGCCCCGTCCTTCCCATTTGCATGAGTTGGCTGCCTTCCCCTCCCTGCCCCTGTTGCTGATGTTAATCTGGATCCCTGAAGGAGTCACCTTCTCCTCTCCTGAAAGCTGTCCTGCAAGAGACATGGATGATTGCCTACAGCTAGTTAGTATGGGTGCACCCAGAGAGGCTGGAGGGGAGCTAGATCTTCTTGATGACGAACTCTGAGGAGGCAGGGCTCCTTGCTGAGGGACTAGGAAGATGTGGAGAAGGGAGGAAGGAAGCAGGAAGGGAGGTGGGGCTGCTGTGCTAGCTTCCTCTCTGTTGCTACCAGGAAACACTCTGAGGAACTGAGGAGGAGGAGAAGAAAGAATTTATTTAGCTTAGATTTCCAAGCTGCAGCCCATCACTGAGGGAAGTCAGGGCAGGAGCTCAAAGTAGGAGCCTGAAGTTAAGCCTGCTGGCTATTCCACCTGACATTACCTTCACAAAGAAGTCATTTTGTAACCAAAGAAATACAGTAGGAATTATGGGGGACACTGCTTGCTGTTTGCTTACAGTGTCCAGCTCAGCTAGATGTCTTAGATAGTTCAGGACCACCTGCATAGGGAATGGTGCTGCCCACAGTGGGCTGGACCCTTTCCCACCAATCACTAATTAAGAAAATATCCTACAGGCTTGCCTACAGACTATCTTATGAAGGTGTTTTCACAGTTGAGGGTACCTCCTCTCTGATCACTGTAGCTTGTGTCAAGTTGACATAAAACGAACCAGGACACCAGTTAAAGCTAATTAGGATCACTGGGGAAGCTTTAGAAAGTCAATGTCAAACTTTGTCAGCCTCTCCTTCACTTGTCCTCATGGTAACCTTGAACTCTGTGGATTAAACAATGTTCCTCAGTTTACTTATCCGTAAAATGAGAAGAGAGCTGGCAAGATTGGATAGGACTCCCTCATAAGTTCCTATTCAGGTCCCTGCCCAGTCTGAGTTCCTGTCCTGACTTTCTTCCATGATGAGTAGGGATGTAAAGGCGTAAGCCAAATAAATCCTTTCCTCCCCAAGTTGCTTTGGTCATGGTGCTTTGTCATGTCAATAGTGACCTTAACCAGAACAACTGTCAGTTTGACACAGCTTCCAGTCACATGGGAGGAGAAGCTGCCACTGAGGAGCTGTTTAGATCAGCTTGGCCTCTGGACTTGTCTGCAGAGGAACCATCTTGATTGTTCACAAATGTAGGAGGGCCCTGCCCACTATGGGCAGCTTCATTTCCTATGTCATAGTGGACACAGACAAGCTCCCATTGGTCCTCACTGCTCAGGGCTCTATAGATAGGTGGCTGGGAAGTTCACCTTGGTTGATGCTCACCTGGCTGTGAATCTGTATTTTTCAAATGTAGAGAGAAAAGTAGCAGGAAAGTTCATGATAGACATCCACCTCTCCTGTCATCAGAAAGGAGTGGTAGCCCGGACACAAGAAGCAAAAATATTATATTTGGATTTAGCTGCTGTCAACGAACTTTGCCAATGTGATTGAAAACTAAGAAAGGAGGTGTCACTTACCCACTGGTCTCAGTTGATCAAGATGTAGACAAGGCTCTGAGAGGAAGAACCCTCATCAAGCAACCTGCAAGGACCAGTGAATGGCAGGAAGCCCAGTGACTGATTCTCCCTTCTGTTAAGAGTCATGGGGGGAGGGCTGACAGACGGCTCATCTGGGAGAGAGGTTGCTGCCCAACCATGAGGACCTGAGTTCAAGCCCAGATCCCACAAGAAAGAATGCTGGGTATGGTGGAATGTGCTTACGGTCCCAGGGCTAGGGAGGTTAAGACAGGTGGATCCTTCAGGCTCCCTGGCCCTCCAGGCAGCCAAGCTGAATTAGTGAGCCCCAAGCCAGTGAGAGGCCCTACCTCAAACAAGAAGTGAGGGCCAGAGAGATAGTTCTGCGGTACTGGCTGCTCTTGCAAGGAACCCAGGTTTGATTCCCAGAGCCCACATGGCTGCTCTCAGCCATCAGTAACTGCATCTCTGTCTCCTCAGGCACCAAGCACACCAGACTACACGAACTCCTCCCCTCCCCCCATACCCTGCTCTTTGGGGTCATTTCCGTCCACACTGCGCTCAGTGAGGGCACACGCATCATTAGCCTGACATCAGACATTGTAGTCTTCTGATTTTACAGGGTTTGATACATTCCACGACCTCGTGAGGTCAGCCATGATGGTGGTGGTCTCTTTGCCTATGTCTTTGAGGGTATTGACAGGCAGGCTCAGACCTCATGCTCTGAGAAGAGTCTCCTTTAATTGACTCAAGGTGAGGTCTTTCGAGTGGAATTTCCTTAAAGTCCACATTGTCCTTATGGGCAATGATATCTGAGGAGGACTGGGCTACAGAAATGATGGCCAGCAAGCTAAGGAGAATGGAGAACTAACACCTTAAGTCCATATTTTTAAAGTTCATAATAAAGAAAATCTCAATGTATTTGACCGAGATTTAAAAATTAAATATGTGCGCACCCTCGAAGTCAAAAACCAAACTGAAAAGTGTTAGGTCCAAAGTGGGTCCTCAAAATGGCGGTGCTGGTAACCATGACAACCGGGTTCTGACTCGGTAAGCAGAAGGATTGCTTTTGGGTAGACAGAAACCTGGATTCAGCATTCCTCAGGAAGCTCCTAAGGTGGGGCTACCAGGAACCTTCTTTAATCCACCCCAAAGGTTTTCATCAATCCCAATGGCCTGCATTGGCGCAAAGATGCCACCCCTCCCCCACCCTGCTGAAGAGCCTATGAAATTGCTTGCTTTCCCACCATTTTGCTTCTCTCTGATATCCCACTCCTGCCCCAAAAGAGACAGCCTTGGTAGTTGGATTCCTACACATGTCTTTCTACACATGGTTCCCATTTGTAAATAGATGCCATTATTTACTATAACACTCAATTATCTCTGGTTCATGGGTTTTGGGGTTTCACTCAGCCTTCATATACGAAAAACTAAACAGCCAGCTTCCAAGAAAGAAACAGTAGTAAATATGGGACAAAAAGAGGAGTGTGTCCATCTTCAAGTTAGTCTAAGCAAACAACAAAAAGAGCTGTCATATACTAAGAGTTCTGGGGAATCAATAACATAAAAATAAGCCATCAATAAAAGAAATTGAACAAAAAGTAGAAACAAATAATTCTCAACAGAGCAAATACATTTATCCAATAAGCTTTGGATTGAAAAAAAAACTTCAGGCTTTCTAGTAATATTTAAAAAAAAAAAAAAAAGAGAAAAATACAAATGGACGTACCAACTTTAAAATCTATTCAACCAGGAGAGACAAAAATAGAAGAGAAAAAAAAAAAAAAAAACCACTCTTCCACACTGGCCAGGGTGAGGGAGCTGCTCTCAGCATGGTGGGGAGAATATGAATTAGTTCCACCTTTCTAGAAAGCAATTTGGCAGAATAATCCCAATTATGTTAAAAATATATATGCATATGCATTTCGGCATATAAAAAAGACCGGGTGGATATAAAACAAATGTTAACAGCAATTTTCTCGGTGTAATAAGATTAGGGTGATTTTTATTTTCCCCTTTATGCTTTTCTGTAGTTTCCAAATTTTCACACTGAATACGAATCACTCGCGTAACGAGGAAGAAAGGGACGCAACGGAAGGGGGACGTTTTCAAAAACCTTGTTATGTCCTTTTGAAATGTACTTCTCCTTATATTTATTTATTTTTTCTTTTTTTACTGTTTCGTTGCAGAATGCTTGGTTTTGCTGAGCTTCCCCCGCCCCCCACCCACCCACCCAAGGAGTTTTGTGCTTTATCCTGAATCAGCCGCTAAAACAAACAGGTTATCCCAGTCTATGGGGGGGAGGGGAAGGAAAGAAAAATAAGGAGGAAGGGAGGGAGGGAGGGACGGAGGGAGGGAGGGAGGGAGGGAGGGAGGGAGGGAGGGAGCATATTAGTTCTGCCCTCAGCAGACTCCTGTGGACTTGTGGGCTTTACCCTCTCCTGGCCGGTGACCTTAGATGGAGCATGCCGGCCCATCCTGTGAGGTTTAAACTTGGCATTTTTAAGTGGAGGCCTACACTCATCCCTCCTGCACAGCACGTCATGGTCATTATTTTCATTTTGACTGGATTTAGAATCACCTAGGAGACACACCTCTGAGCACGTTTAGCGGAGAAGGGAAGTTCCACCGTGAGTGGTGCCATCCCCTGGGCAGTGGGGGAGGGGGAGTCCCTGACTAAGAAGGAACTGTGAGCTGAGCATCAGTTTGCCACTTTCTGTGTGATGTGTGACTTTTCCAAGGGAGATGCAAACAAGCGTCCATTCTTGCCACGTAGGGCACTAAGACCATTCCACCCAAGACTAACTTAGGAAGTCCCTGAGTCTATTGGAGCCACTTATAAAAGGATAGATGACAGACAAATATACAAGCTTGGGTAACTCAAAGCCATCTGCACCTCCCAAAAGCCCACCCTAGCATGGGCAAGTCAAGAAAGCTGTGCCCAGGGTTGGTGAGATGGCTCAGTGGGTAAGAGCACCTGACTGCTCTTCCAAAGGTGCAGAGTTCAAATCCCAGCAACCACATGGTGGCTCACAACCATCCTTAACAAGATCTGACTCCCTCTTCTGGAGTGTCTGAAGACAACTACAGTGTACTTACATATAATAAATAAATCTTAAAAAGAAAGAAAGAAAAAAGAAAGAAAGAAAGAAAGAAAAAAGAAAGAAAGAAAGAAAGAAAAAAGAAAGAAAGAAAGAAAGAAAAAAGAAAGAAAGAAAGAAAGAAAGAAAGAAAAAAGAAAGAAAGAAAGAAAGAAAGAAAGAAAGAAAGAAAGAAAGAAAGAAAGAAAGAAAGAAAGAAAGCTGCACTCAGCATGGCTGGTCAGAGAGCCTCTTCTCCCCAGCAATTGTTACTGCTGCTACAACCTTGTGGAGGAGCCTTCTCAATCTTGCAAGTTTCAGGCATTTCCTGAACCTTATGAGTTGTATTAACCTCACAAGTTTTACAGGTTTCATTTTCTTCCTGGATGTTAATGAGCCTCCCTCCAGTTCTGAAGGTTACAATGCAAAGGAAAGTATCATATCACACCTCCTCGGAGTCCTGCTGCCATGATTTCCCCAAATTGTGAGCCTAAAAAGAACCCAAAATGTACCTCACCCTCCTCCAATGGAGTAAGCAGAGCAATGCTGGCTCTCAGCGCACACTTCTCCAAAGCGAGGAGTCCACAGTGGTTCCTGGTCTCCTATGTAGCCAGGCACTGCCATTGTACCACTGAGAGTCGGGAATGGGGGGGCTGGGAGTCAGAAATGGGGTCTCCCAGTCCATATTTCCCCTCAGGACATCCACACATTGGACAGGAAGGGGGAAGCAGAGCCAGGGACTGGCAGAGCCTGTCTGACTCAAATTGAGTGCAGAGAGTACAGGAGGGGCTGCAGGAGCTCTGGGTTCACACATCTTGCTTGTTCGTACTGGTTTATCTCCTTCTCTTCCTGCTCCTCCTCCCACTTCCTCCTCCTCTCCCTTTCCTTCCCTCTCCCCCCTCATTTCTTCCTCCTCTCCCTCTGTATCACTCTTTCTCCCTCCTTCCCTCTCCTCAGTTCTCCTTACCTCCGTCCTCCTTCCTCTCCCCTTCTTCCTTCCTTCTTCCCTTTCCACTTCCTCTGCCTCTTCTCTCTCTTTCCTTTTCCTCTTCTCTCTTCTTCTTCCCCTTCTCCCTGTCTTTTCTCAGCCTACTATTAGGCTCTAGTTGACACGCCTGCTACCATCCGAACTTGCCCAATCTCTCTGCTTGCCTCTCCTCACCTACACCACACTGGTCAAAGGCGGCTTCTCTCCTATGGCCAGTGGCAGGTAGCAACTACAGGACTCTGTCCTGCCCTAATTTTTAGACGGTGCCATTGTTTCTCTCTTGAATCCCCTTAAATGTCTTCTCCGTGTTCTTCAGAGAAAGGTCCACGATTGTCATCTCAACTCTGATGGTCATACAGTAGACATCCTTAACCTGCCTTCTGGAACCTTCTACCTGGTCATGCTCTTCCTCCCAGTCACCCTAGCCTCCTTTCAGGGCCTTGTATGTCTCACCTAAACCTTGCCATGGGACAACGGTTTGCAGCACCCTGGTCTCTCCCTCGTCTGGTGATTAATTTTCTATGTCAAACCTAATGTCTGTGCTTTTAACTCCCTGGCTCGGTCCATGTGTCCCTGTGTGCTTCACAGCAGCATCTCCGATTATAGCCACAGACCTGCAGGGTGATTGCTTCATCTGTCTCCTCCACTCAACCCATAAACTCCCTGGGGACCAGAGCTGTGGAACATTATCATTGACAATTCCCAGGTTGTGTCGCTCATTCCATATGTAAGCCAGAGTGAAGCTAGGGTATTCCTCTAATTTCTTTCTGCAGGAGAGAGAGAGAGAGGCGGGTGATGGCAGCAGGAAATCTAAGATCAACCACTGTGAAGATCACCATACCACCTGTAGTCACAAAATACAAGCATGTGGGATTATCGAACAGCAACTAGCTTTCAGGGGAAACACTTCCCTTCCCAGTTTTGCTATAAAGTGTTTTCAGTTGCCTCTTTAGTTAAGAACAAGGCAGATCCCGCTGATTATAAAGCTACACGCAGCTCGGAGAACAGCAGAGGAGGCAGCAAGTGTCGTGAGTGCGAATCTCACCCAGACACAAGAAGCACCTGACCCATAGTGCACCGCAGCAGGCTCTATGTCTGCATCATGTGCCCATTCGCAATGCTGATTGGACAAGATGAACATCTTTAAAGAGGAGCCAGTCAGATTGTACTGCCTGGGCACATGGCTAAGAAACTCAGGGTCCTGCTCTCCAACAGCTCTGATCCGCCCAAGAGATGAAAGAGAAAGGCCATCTGTAGACAGGGAGGCGGGGCTCATCTGTAGACAGGGAGGCGGGGCTCATCTGTAGACAGGGAGGCGGGGCTCATCTGTAGACAGGGAGGCGNGTAGACAGGGAGGCGGGGCTCATCTGTAGACAGGGAGGCGGGGCTCATCTGTAGACAGGGAGGCGGGGCTCATCTGTAGACAGGGAGGCGGGGCTTCCTCATTGTTTTCTGCTTCAGCCTTTCCGCTGCCTTTACATGCCTGCCCCAGGTGGCACTCCAGAGCCACCTCCCAACAAATGCCCTTTCTGAATTTTCAAGGTCAAGAACATTTCTGCAACTGGCACCCAGAACCAGGGTAACAGGTGTATTGATTTTGTTGCCGCATGAATGCATGCTCGCATGCTAGAAGTTTTTCTCCATTACCCTTGAAGTCCCACACCCTTCTTGTCCCTTCCCTCTAGTCTCCTTCCTGGCTTTTATGTCCTTCTAGAATATACATATATATCAGAATCTATATGTGTAATATACAAGTGCTATTCTCCTGCTATTTCCCTCTGGAATCACACAGCTCCATAAAGCAGAACTTTTGAAAGCTTCCTGCACAGCACAGCCAACCAGAAGTCAAAGAACATTGTAACTCCCAAAGGTGAAATAAAAAGGCAAGTCACAGAGCAGAGAGGGCAGTCATAATAGGCATGGCCAAGAAAGGGTTAAATGCCAAGAGTACTTCCACAAATAACACCGGGCTGGGAGGTATCGAGGTGGAGAAAGGGTCTGCCTTATGAGCTCGAGAGCCTGTGGACAAGCCACAGAATCTGTGTTCACACACACACACACACACACACACACACACATGCATGCAACACGCACACAAGCGCGCATAAGGTGACACATGATCACAAACCCAGTGTTGGGGAGGCTGAGACAGGCAGATCTCGGGCTCAATGGGCAAGCAGCATAGCCTACTTAGTGAGCTGCCAGTCAGTGAGAGACGTTATCTCATAAAACAAAGTGGATGGTGTCTAAGAGGTCACTAGGACTGACCTCTGGCCTCCACACGCATGCGCACAAATGTGCATCCACACACGCACACAAAGAACACTTGAAACTGAATGAGAAAAATGAAATAAAAGGAGGACGGCATGCCCATGGGAGGAGTTGGGAAGGAAGAACAAGAAAGGAGCAGCCAAACAAGAGAAGTGCCCCTGGCCAAGAGACAGGGCATGGTCAAAATAGCGGAGTCCCTGGGGGAAGAGAAGCAGAAGTTCCATGTGAGGGAGAGATTTAGTGTAAGGGGCGGGGTGAGCTGTGCTGGGAGGAACCACAGGTACTGAGGGATGCTGGGAGAAGCAGGAGGAGCCACAGGTACTGAGGGATGCTGGGAGAAGTAGGAGGAGCCACAGGTACTGAGGGTTGCTGGGAGAACTGGGAGGTGCCACAGGTACTGAGGGATACTGGGGTTGCTGGCTTGTGTTCTGTGTTAACAGACACCTACGTTAGTAATTTGTCCTGGGTTTCTGAGACCTAACAGAAACCCAGGCAAGAAATTGCTCAGTGGTAGTCAAGGAAATATAAATGAAAACAAGACAGTATTCACACCCATCCTTTCAGGAAGTATGTGAGCATGGGACGGTTTTCCGTTCCTCCCTCTCATTAGTTTAAAGAGTACTGCTGAGCAGTGGCCGTTGGCATGTGATACTTACGGAAATGTCAGATAAAGCAAAAACAACAGAGCTCACCATCCTTCCAGAGTTTGGAGACTGACCATAGTAATAAAAAAAGAGAATGCATATGGTGTCTTCATTTGCTTTCTGCCACTGTAGCCAAAGGCAACACATGGAGGAAAGGGTGTATATGTTTGGCTTACAGGTTACAGTTCACCACAGAAGGAAGCTGGGATAGAGACTCAAGGCAGCATCTGGAGGTGGGAATTGAAGCAGAGGTAGAAGGAATGCTGCTTACCAGCTTGCTCAGCTACATTCCTTATACAGCCCAGACCCACTTGCCTAGGGATGGCACCGCCCACAGTGGGCTGCACACTCCGACATCCGTTAACAAGGCAATGTTCCCATGGACGTGGCCATAGCCAATTTGATGGAGATAATTCAAGAGGTTCCCTCTTCCTAGGTGTTTCAAGTTGATAGCTGAAGCCAATGGACAGCATGGTGTATCATCCGTTAGTGATATCTGTTAAGGTTAAAATATAAGGCAGAGAAGGACATGACATTTGTGGGGATGTGTGTGTGTGTGTGTGTGTGAACTTCCATTTTTAAGTGGATTGATTAGAGGAGGCGTGGGATGGCTCAGCTGGTAACGGTGCTTGCTTTGTGCCTGTGAGGGCCTGAGTGTGGGTTCCTAGAATCCGTGTAAAATGCCATATAGGGTGGCGTGTGACTGTTAGCTCAGTGATGGAGAGAGAGAGATGGGAGATGGAGACAGGAGGATCCCTGGAAGCTCACAGGCCAGTCAGCCTGGCCAACTTGTTGAAGTCGTAAGTGATGTGTTAGAGTAGTGATGTGTTAGAGTAGTGGTATGTTAGAATAGCGGTGTGTTAGAGTAGTGGTGTGTTAGAGTAGTGGTGTGTTAGAATAGCGGTGTGTTAGAATAGCGGTGTGTTAGAATAGCAGTGTGTTAGAATAGCGGTGTGTTAGAATAGCGGTGTGTTAGAATAGTGGTGTATTAGAATAGCGGTGTGTTAGAATAGTGGCTAGCGTCTGAACACAGCACACTAGGCCAAAACAGTTCCACATGTAAGAGGTTTATTGGGAGAGAGAGGGGCAAGGAAGGTGGTGGTGGAAAGAGAAGGGGGGAAGAGAGAGAGGGAGGGGCGATCCATATATATATATATATAGATAGATAGATAGATAGATAGATAGATAGATAGATAGATAGATAGATAGATAATGATGTAACAAAGGTAAAGGTGGGAGGTGAGCCAAGTGAATTCTGGGAATATGGTGGCCGTTGTCTTGGCAACAGGTCTGTAGGTCTTGCCTATGTGATGTCACAGGTTTCAGAGGTCCTGATGCCAACAATAAGTCAATGACAGACTGTCTCAAACAGAAGGTGCAGGTTCCTGAGGCTTGGTCCCAGATGTTGTCCTCGGACCTCCACTTTTTTGCATATGTGCACCCACATTCACAAGAATGAACATGCATGCACATACTTCACACACACACACACACACACATTCACACACACACAACCCTGGAGGCATCAGCCATGATTCGTATAATATCTAAGAAGTATCTCCAATGAAGAGATTGGCCAATGCAGGAGTTCTGAAGCAGAAATTCACCTCTGTCCTCCATCAAAGATCAGGGAAGAAGTGTGGCATGGTGGCTGTCCTTTGAGATCCCTGCACCCCAGAAGCAAGAAGACCGGGATTTCCACGCCAGACTGAGATGCACAGGAGACCCTGTCTAGGACAAAACCAAGAAGATAATAGTGGCTGAGGTGTCTCCGGTGGGGGAATGACCTCAGGGAGACACAGTAGAGACACTCTCTGGGCCCCAGTGAGGACTTTGGGTTTCCCTCAGCGGGTAGGGACTTTTACACATTTGTTAACTGATAAATCACAGACATCCGTGTGAGTGTCTGACACGTAGCTGGTCAACAAACATTGTAAAAAGTAGATGAATAGTGTGTGGTAAAACAGAGCTATGAAATAGTTATGCCGCGAGGCTTGGTGGGGCTTTTAAAGGCAGCTTACAGAAGACTATGAAATGCAGGCTCTTCAAGCTGATATCCATGGCTGCTCCATCCCCCAGTCCCTATTCCCCACCCCATCCTCATTCTTCACCATCCCCCATTCTCTGCCCCTCATCCCTATCCCCATCCCCCACCCTCATCCTGCACCATTCTCTATCCCCCATCCCTCATCTGCCACCCCATCCCCCATCTTCCATCTCTCCTTCTCTTGCACACACACACACACACACACACACACACACACACAGGCCCATCTTCCTTCCCTTCGGCATTCCAGGCAGACACCCAGCACTGTCCAGTGCCCCCCCCCCCCCCCCCCCCCCCCCAGCCACAGCATCTGCTGCATGCAAACCTGCAGAGACCTCCCTTACTGATACCACTCCCCGACTCCCCAGGGAAGCAACAATGTCTCCTTGGGAGGAACTGGCCTACTGACTGTGGGAGAAGCCTGTGATGTGGGGGACTGTGGAGGCCCCAAGACAAGCAAGGTGGGCGCTTTATTTTGCAGGGGCTCTGAGTCGGGCCTAAGGAGATGGATAGATCCTTAGCTGGGTGGAAATGTGTGAGACCACATGACGGGGCTGCAGAGGTGGTTCAGTGTGTAAAGAACTTGCCTGGCAAACATACGGACCTGAGCTTAATCCCCCAAATCCACTTAAAAACTGGGCATGGTGGTTCATGCTTGTGATCCCGGTTTGGAGCAGGGTGAGAAAGAGAGAGATCACTGGAATTTCCTGACCAGATAACATAACCTACTTGGTTGCCTCCAATAAGATGCCCTGTCTCAAATAAATAACGAAACAGCTGTCTTCCAGCCTCTGCATACCCCACACTCACACACCCTCACATACACACACAGATACACGGAAAGAAGCCAAACTATTGAGAGAGGACCCAACCACTGACCTAATTAATTCCGTTTCACATCCCTCTCCTCTACTTGGTTCTGAGTGATTCTTTCTTCCTTGTATCTTGGCCTTCAGGGTCACAGGATAAACATTTTCGCAGCAGAGATTTAAAAAGTAAAATTTCCTATCTGCAAGTGGCAGGGATTTCTTTAACTGTGTATAACTGTCTTCAAGTGAATTTGTTGTTTAGATTTTATTTTATATTTTTTTGATTGACAGAGAATTAACTGTAAGTCTCTGTAGGGTGTAGTGCCATGTTCTGAGACATGTACACATTTTTGCCGGGATCAACACAGTTATCCGGGCCTTCCCGCATCTCAAACACTTGCCATTTTTTTTGTGATGAGGACATCCAAAAATCTTCATTTCTGTCAACCTTAAATTATCCCATGCACTGTCGTTAACTACAACCCGATCCGACGCGTGAGAACTAACAGTCCTCCAGAACTAATTCTTCCTTTCTGCCTGTGCTGTTGATTGGCAGTGACAGGCAATGGACCCGAGATTGTGTTGTAATGAAAATTAATCCAGGGACAGACAGACAGACAGACAGACACCACACAACTTCAGCTGTAGAGTGAAAGGACTGAGTTCCTGTGAGCAGAGCACAGGCTGCTGCTGTGAGCTAGGGAAGGCTGGAGACAGGAGGGGTGGGAGGGACCGGCGAGTGGGTGACTGGAGAGCTGACATCTGAGGACCAATGCTTAGGTCATCCACCTAAGTTCCAGAGCCTCACTCGGAGTCACCTCTGGGCCATCGAACTCCACAGATCTGAACAGGGCACGGGCATCTTCGTGTTTAATGAAGATCGTTTATTTTAATTGTATGTCTGAAGCAATTTCTGGTGATTTAAAAAAAAAAAAGTGACTCACACAGCACCCTGTAAAAGGCAGCTTTAAAGAAGGTTGTCGGAGCTGGAGGGATGGGCTCAGCTCAACACACACCACTCTTGCAGAAGACCCAAGTTCAGTTCTTGGCACCCACATCTGGCAGCTCACATCTGCCTGCAACTCCAGCTGCGGGGTATCAGACACCCTTTCCTGGCTTCCAAGGGCACCATTACTCACATGCATATTGATGCTGAGACACACACACACACACACACACAGAGAGAGAGAGAGAGAGAGAGAGAGAGAGAGAGAGAGAGAGAGAGGAAGAGAGAGAAGCAAAAGAAATCTCCGAATGTCAGCTCTCTTTGCTTGCACGGGTTATGTTTTTTCTATTTTTTAAGTATCTGCCTGTATTTGTCAAGGGCTTTATGGGAGCGGGGATTCAGTTCAGTTGGTAGAGTTCTTGTCTTGTGCATCCCCTCCAAACCAGGTGCGGGTATTGTACTTATGCTGAGGATTAAAGTACCAGGCAATAAAGATGCCTGCGACAGGTCCTAACACAGTCAGAGTCCGGACTGATTCCTCCCCACAACCTGCGCCCACCAGCAAACCACATTCCAACCCCTCCTGCATTACCCCCAAGTTCAGGCTCCCTCTGAAATACATGCGCATATATTAAGAAAGCCAACATCTAATTTCTATGCACAGGACACATCTGCCCAGGGCGAGTCGTACAATTTGCTTACTTACTGTGCACTTTTTTAGAGTATCTGAGGAAAGGGGAGCTGGGGGCCAGAGCTCTGTTTGTTTTCCCGCAGATATCCATATTCCCCGACTACCTAAGCTAACAGATTGAGACTTACGGGCATTTATGAGTGGTGTCTTTAATACAGCTCTGGAATATTCTCTCCATAAATTCTTAAGAACAGACTTATGGATTGCCTATTACCTACTGGCATTATGGGCTATTAATCAGTTACGGTGATGTTGTTGGGTTTTTTTTTTTTCTTTCTTTCTTTTTAATTGGATTTCTTCCTTTGGTGTCCTCACTCCAAGCAGTTAAATGTCGGTGAGAGATGAACCGACGCTGTGTTCATGAAGGTTGGGATCTCTATCGGCCCGTAGAGCAAAGGCAGGGAAGTGGGTGAGGTGAGATCCCAAACAGTTCAGATGGGGGAGGGAAGAGGAATCAGGCCCTTAGCAGATGGGTGGTGTTGTAACAGTTTACTGCCCACCATTAATCTCCCAGCATCCTCCAGCAACAGAGGCTAAGTCCACAGCCACCTGCTGTCTGCTCTACACACGCCCCCAGTCCCCTGCCCCAGCCCCTCCCCGCCATTTCTCTGCCCAGACTTCTCCTGGCTGGCTCCTCCTTTACAGCTTGGATGCTCACCATGGCACCCTTGGGTGCAGCCAGGATTGCCCAGCTGCTGAGCCCAGGTGTTATCACCTCGCCCCCCCTGACTCCAGCTCCCTGGGCCCCTCCCACGTGGATAACTCACAGAGCCTCCTTGTCCCTTCCGGGTTAACGTTCCATTATAGAATCCCCCTCTAGAAGGCATGATCTACAAGTCCCTGGGAGCGGGGGTGTGGGGTACAGGGGGAGGGTTCGGCGTCTCCTTTGCAATTGGCATCCCCAGGAGCAGGTGCCTTGCCCCTCCTCGCCTCTCCCCTTCCTTCTCCTCCTCTTCTAGTGTGTGTATGTACACAGTGTGCATACACGTGTGTATGTGCACTTGCACGTGCACATAGGGGTGCTAATGTAGGTGTGTGCCTATGCTTAAAGCAGCCAGCGGTTGACGTTGGTACGTTTTCCCAAACGCTCTCCACTTTATTCACACACACACACACACACACACACACACACACACACACACACACACACATTCCTCCTCTGGACTGAGCCACTGTGGTCTGTAAATTTGTTCTTTAGAAGCACACTTTCTTAAATGGACCTTGTAGTCACTTTAGAATCTCATCTCATTTAGCCTGTCCTCTCTGCTCCAAACTGTCACAGCTGCTCCTTATTCCTGAACATGTCACAGAGACAAGTACTGCTTGGCCATTGTCCTGCAGAAGGTTTCATTGACAATCATCTGTAATTAGATGCAGGAAGACTGGTTTCTGGAAGCAGAACCCATGGCACACAGAATTACTGGTTATTATAATAAAGCATCTCACGTCTTGACGGATCAGTCGGTCAGGGCGTGATTCTCACTGGTAGTTCTCTTCAGAGAGACCCACTAGGGGATGCAGGCTCGTCTTGCTGAGTAAAGTCACAATCTACAGGAAGGAGAGCAGACAGAGTGGGAGGAGCCTTCGAAGAGTACCTGGGTATCATTGGCGAATACCCATTTGTGTGGTTCCAACTCAATTGCAAAGGAACCTGGGAAATTTGACCTTCCTGGGTACCCATGAAAGCAACTGAGCATCAAACCAGGATCCGCTCCAGCTAGGCACCTCCAGTAACTAAGCACAGCCAGAAATATGCTGATTCCCCATCTCTTCTCTTAATGGACGACATCAGACATTGTCTAAGGGCAGAAGTAATCCCTTCGGGGTGTGGCACATGCCTGTTATCCCAGAACTTGGGAGGAGGCAGGGGGGAGGTTATGAGTTTGAAGACAACCTGTGCCAACTAGTGAGCTCTAAGGCTATCTTGGCATAGTAGTTAGATCCTTTGGACAAGAAGGAAGGGAGGAAGAAAAGAAAGAGCAGGAGGGTAGAGAATGAGGAGGAACGATTAGTACTCTCCTGAGCGCATCCATGGGCAGCGCCTAGTGATAGAACTGAGTCCTTCAGTGGCCACAGATTCTAGAACAAAGTCTGCTGAGGTCATGTAGGACAATTCTCACTTAAAAGGCTCCTAACATTTTTATCAACACTGTATTGTTGATGTCTCCTGTGATGGTATGTATATGCTGGGCCCAGGAAGTGGCACTATTAGAAGGTGTGGCCTTGTTGGAGTAGGCGTGGCCTTGCCTGAGTAGGTGTGGCCTTGCCTGAGTGGGTGTGGCCTTGTTGGAGTGGGTGTGTCACTGTGGGTGTGGGCTTTAAGACCCTTATCCTAGCTCCCTGGAAGCCAGTCTTCTGCTAGCAGCCTTCAGAGGAAGATGTAGAACTCTCAGCTCCTCCTGCACCATGCCTGTCTAGACGCTGCCATGCTCCCACCTTGATAATGGACTGAACCTCTGAACCTGTAAGCCAGCCCCAATTAAATGTTGTCCTTATAAGAGTTGCCTTGATCATGATGTCCGCTCACAGCAGTCAAACCCTAAGACATCTCCTCAACCCCCAAACGGTAGACAGAATCAGAGTCCATCCCTAACAGATTTGAGGGTGCCAGTGTGCAGAATACTAAACAACAGGGTGGGCCAGCAGTCACCCAACACTGGGCTGGACTGAACTGTGGCGTGCCCTGATGTTTGGTGAGCTGTGTTTCTGAGTACTCCTTCAACGGACCTACTTCATTTCTTCACTAAGTCCAGACTTGAGATTCACCTCGAGAGAGTGGTGTCCCAGGTGGCCAGGTACAGGGTGGCCATTGTGATGATACTTGGCTTGGTCATGAAGACCGACAGTGAGGATAGGGTGTGGACTGGTCCAAGCATTCAGCGGGCACTGCTGACCTCTGGGTAGGCAGTTAGGGGAGGGCCAGTGAGCGATATTTTTCCCAGTCCCTGTGATGACTTTCTCTTCTGCTTCTGACACGGTCTCTTAGCTATGCCTTTCGGGTGAGTTCCAGAGTTAGAACCGACCTGTTCTTTCTAACCATGGAAATGAGAAGTCTGTCGTGACAAGATCACTCGGTGCAATGAAAAGCCCAGCCCTGAAGTCAGAAAGCAGGCTGTGGCTCTAGCTTGAGATCCGGTGACATCGGCTCATGACCCAATGCCAATGTCATCTCTCCTCTCCGGTCTCAATGGTTATGTGCACAACCGGGCCACATAAAAGACAACAAGTCAGGACTTGGGGCTTAGGAAGAATTAGGTTCCAATCCCACCTCAGACAGCTGTGTCCATGTGACCACATGGTGGCTGTGCCCCTCTAGTTATTCAGGCACCCCCATTTTTGCCTTCCTCCTAGGTAAGAAAATCGGGTCTTTATCCTCAGAGGTACCTGAAGACAGGGCTGGCTATGGGCAAGGGGAAGACATCTCTAGGCAGACCGTCTCCGGAATCAAACACCCCTCACACCTGCCTCACACAGGAGATGCAGGTGCGTCAGCCGTCACCACTGTAACCATGAAGAAGAGAGACGCCCGGAGAGAGCTGTGGGGGCTGGAAACAGGAAGGAGGAGAGCCTGAGGCCCTGAGGGAATTCTCCAGATGGCAGCAAGTCTCTTGTGTTCTGGACCAGTTGACCCCACCCCTCAAAAACAAGCATCATATCCACACCACCCCACCCTACCTCCGCCAAGCATCACACCTCGGTTGCTCACAGATGTTTGCCCTTCTAGCTGATTGGAGTCTGACGGTTGGTTGGGCTCAGTGGCTGTTAGGTATATCTCTAATCCTGTCACCAGCAACCCATTTCAGAAATGCACAAGCCAAGTGTGTGTGTGTGTGTGTGTGTGTGTGTGTGTGTGTGCGCGCGCGCTATACCTGACAGACACACAGTCACAAACATACCTCTCACCCTCTCCAGCACACCAGTTCAGGGGGGATAAAACCCAGAACCTCTCACGCGCAAAGTAAACACTCTATTGCTGAACTAAATCCCCAGCCTTAAATTTGTCCTCCGGAGCCCTGGGTTCTTGATTATAGCTTGTGTTTTGTTCTCCCGAGTCTCAGTTCCCCTGTCTAAAAAAATAAAATAAAACAAAACAGAGAACAGTCGTGTGAAGAGAAGCTAAGGCTTTGGGCTTAAATCCTAAGACTAATCGATTCAAATCCTGCATCTATCCCTTCGTGCTGTGTGACTTAAGAAAATCACTAAGCCACTCTGAGCCTTGATTTCCATTTTAGTAAGTCTTGAACAGAGTGTCCATCTCATAGAGTTGATCTAAGGATTGAGCATTGTGTTAGGATGCTGATCAAACACAGAGTCCGGTGTGAGGTTCTCTGTGACTCAGATGAGCCCCCCCTCCCGCCCCTCAGGCACAGAGCTTCCATAGCGTCTGTAACTGCCTTGATATTCAGCATCCTTCCTGAAATGAAGAAGCTACAGCTGCATTCTGTGTACACAAGACAAATTGAATCCAGAAACGTTTCATCTGAAACCAACTGTTCTAAACACACACACGCGCACACACACACACACACAAAATTGTTTCCAACTCTGTTTACTCCCAGCGAGGGCTATACCTAGACATGCAGCCCCTCCCTGCCATGCGCAATTGGAAGAGAGAGAATCACCCCGCAGGGGCTTCTCCGGACCCAAAAGCTCAGCAGAAGACGTCAGAAGCCTGGACGCCGGAACGAGGGGCCACACATGGGATGAAAAGGCGCAAGTTCTGAGGGTTACAGAAAACAATGAAACCGTAATATTTTCACAGCAGATTTCATCAGCGCTGCTTGAGTGCATCCCATTAGGTCTCATTTATTACATTTTGAGGAATGTAATTTAGATATAAGATTCCGGACAAACAGGTTTCGGGATAGCTGATTCTAGGTGTGCCGGCAGGCCCCCATGCATAGAAAATAGGCTGATGTTTTTCATTTTGATGGTCTCTGGAGTGTCTTCTTCTACTGCTCATGTGGGGAAAGGAGAGTAAGGCTGGAGGACCGGAAGGGGCTCCATGCCGTGCTTTGGAGCTCCCACACACACACACCCCACACTCCCCATCCCGACAGCCATTTGGAGAGATTCCCTGCCCTGTAGCATAAACATCTCTCAGGTCCATCAGGCACGCTTCTCCATGTTCTGGAATTTCTAAGCCAAGAGGAAGTGGGTGGGCAGATGCCAAGGACCCACACAGAACAAATGGCTCATTTGTTCTTCTCGGGGTCTCTGCTGTGTCTCCCAACATGCTCCCCCATTATCTTACAATCTCCTGTGCGAATATTTCCACCGCAAGACGTAATCACAATCTTTGAGAGTCTGGGGTGGATACATTTTTCTTCTGCAATTTCAAGGTCTTTGGGAGCCCTCCCAACCTATAAGTCCCAATGGCTCCCTCTGCCCTGTAAGTTCAAGCTGGCCATTTGCACAAACAAGAAGAGATAGGGAGAACTCTGACACAGGTCTCAGACTTAGTCTGTGAATATTACTTCTTGCCTGTCCCTGGGCCATACAAGGTATGGATATGTTTTGTATGGGAAACCTGACCCTCGAATTGTGTGGCCAATTCCTCCTAATGGAGACATTCCTGGAGGAAGTCGCAGAAAAGCTTGGGCACTTTATAGGGCCTGTCTTAGTTAGGGTTTTACAGCTGTGAACAGATACCATGACCAAGGCAACTTTTAAAAGGACATTTAATTGGGGATGGCTTACACACGTTCAGAAGTTCAGTCCATTATCATCAAGGGAGAGCATGGCTGCATCCAGGTAGACATGGTGCAGGAGGAGCTGAGAGTTCATCTGAAGGCTGCTATCGGAATACTGGCTTCCAGGCAGCTAGGATGAGGGTCTTTAAGCCCACACCTACAGTGACACACCTATGCCAACAAGACCACATCTACTCCAACAAGGCCACACCTACTCCAACAAGGCCACACTTCCTGATAGTGACAGTCCCTGGGTGAAGCATATACAAACCATCACAGGGCCCGAGGTGCTCAGAAAGCTACCTCAGTCAGAAGGTTATTTAGGTAGAAACAGTTGTTGGGAAGAGTCTCTTCCATGAAGGTGCCTGCAAATTGTTCTGAGATCTCCAGGGATGCAACCTCTCTGAATCGTTGCCCCTGTTGGAGTGTGCTTCCTAATAACACGGATGCTTCCGGATCATCCTCGCTCCTGTAAGTGACCCCAGTAAACTCACCGGATGTGGACCCAGATGGAATGATTTCCTTGGTCTGACCCCAGTAGCCTAATAGACAACGGTTCACATCTCTCCAAGAAAAGTCACAGAACAGAGGGAAGCAATTGTCCGAGGGTCACTTGGGGATCCAGTGGCAGAAGTGGGGATTAAGCACTGGTGGTGATCACAAGATTAGAGGCTCGATTTCAATGTAAGATTTAACAATCTTTGGATGCACAAATGAGAGGCAGAGCTCTTTGCTCCATGCAGTTCCAAGGAGAGTCTGACCTCTGGCAGGGACATACCCAAGGGTAGACCTTGAGACAGGACACAGACAAGCAGGGCTCTAGAGGGGATGGTGGAGGCTTGTAGACTCCTGGTAGATCCAGAACCCTGAGTCATTTCTCAAATTCCAAGGGGAAGAACACCCTCTGTTTGCCTGGTATCTGGCTTTGGGAGACTTGGATTGGTATGAGAGCCATCATTCCCACGAGGGTGTTGTTTACAGTGTGGGCTTACTCAGTTTCTCAAGAAGAGGATGTGGCCAGCCCACAGCTAAGACTTTAAATCTGACTCCAGACAGCATTAAATAAATGCCAGATTAGCTTTGGTTCAAATCTCATCCCCACCACTTGTTGCTCCTCAACTCATCCTATAGATTGAGCTCATTCCACGCCCCACACCCTTTTCTTGTTTGTTCTACAAAGGCCTCGCAGTTTGGCAACTGCCCACCTTCCTCTCAGACTTAGTCACCGGCAGCCCTCTGGTTGAGAGTCTTTGATGATGGAGTCTTGCTCTTGTAAGCCTCAACAGATACAACCAAGGTCATACACACCTCTCACCAGAACCATCATTTAGCTCACCCATCAGAGTGAGACGCAGCTATCCATTCCTTCATACTCACTTGATGAGTATCGATAAGGCAGGACTCTACCTCCCAAGCTCCCAGGGTCTCCCTAAAGGAATTAAGGTCTAGTTTCCCAAAGAAGCAATAGACAGTGTGATTATCCACCCCTACTTTTCTTTCCCACCTTTGAACTAAAAACCTTATCTCCAAGGCTGCTTCTGGAGAGATCCAAATGAAGAATGTTCCTGTCGTCTGTGAAATCTCAGGCATGTTACTGAAGCCCTAGGCTGTGTCTCAGTTTCCACATTCATTACTGGGACTTATTTTCGAATGGCGCTGTGGTTTTGTGCATGAGGTGAGTTCAAATGTGGTAAGTCAAGCTTTGGAAGGTACCCAATAGGCAGAGAACCCTGGAAACAACGGCTCCTACTATGCTCAAGGTCTAGAGAGGGGACCCAGCAACCCTGAGACTTCAATGCAATGTTTTCTTCTTAAAGAAGATGGAATCTCTGGGGGCAGAGGGTAGCCTTTCTATAGCATTCTTTTCATTGTGCATTACAGCTAGGTTCTTCTGGTTGCCTGGAGCTCACTCAATCTCTCGAAAGCAAGGACGTTTGCTGTAAGGCAGTGGTTGTGGGCTATAGACAAACATCTCTGGGAAGCTCTGTAGAAGAGCTCACAGCATCATTGTGCACCCAGCAGGGAACAGAATGGTAGCCACGGTTCAGAATGGGAGACACTTCTGATGGCCGAGCTATCCTTGTGCTCAAGTCCTGGGTCCAGGATGGTAGTATACCCTCTCTCTACAGAGCTACTAATAACACAATCTCCACCCCCTTCCTCTCCTCCATCCTTACTCCTGTCTGTATAACTCACCTGTTCCATTTAGAGAGCCCTGTGGGTTCTGATCCAATTGAGAAATAATCAGAGGACCTCCCCACCCCTATCCCCACCAACCTAAGTCCAGTTTTGGAGCATTCTGCAGAATGGGCTCTCCTGCCGTCCTGTACCAGTCAAGCTTAACAAGAGGGGTGCCTAACAAGAGGGGTGCAGAAAGCCTGTCACCTTACAAAGCAGAGCCCAAAGCAAGAGTGGGCGTCGCCTCGGAGCAAGATGGCTCAGGAAACAGCTTAAAGAAGACATAGAACCAGGTGTGCTCAGGCGTTGTCCCCAACGCCACCAACACACCATCTGCTCATCCCTGGGAAGATTGTGATGGGGTGGGGGTGGAGTGGACAAGAGCGAAAGCTTATGTGTGAAGAGAGCCACGTGGTGGACTGAGCAGCAGACAGGTGAAAGGATTTGCTTTCCAGCATCCACAAGCCAACCAGCTTTACCAGACATCTAGTTAAAAATTCCCATTCACCCTCATTCCATAGAAGGCCAAGTCGTAGGTCATGGGCTGGCCAATCGCTAGTGTACCTGGGATTGTCTTTGGTTGGCCTCATCCCTCGATAGAATACCCTTAAAGAGCAAAGGACCTTGCCTGGAATGCTTGCTGCTGCAACCCCAGGGTCTAGAATTTGGTTCTTGGTCCAAGTGAGGAGCAATAATGGAGTGATTACAGAGAGTATTGAATACCTGAGTGAATGAACAAGTGCAATAGATGTTCGTGAAGAGCTCCCTCCCCTGGCTAAATCACTAGATGTCCCTCCCCCTCCAGTCTTGCCCAGAGAATCATCTCAAGCCTCACATGTGCACAGCATCCTGGGAGAAGCCCTGCAGAGAAGCAAAAGTGTGTTTACCTGGAAGGAAACGGAATGGGCGTGTACGAAGTCTCCTAACCCCATCATCAAAGCAGCTTACCCAAGCGTTCCTTCCAGCCACACACTGGAAGTCTCCTCAGAGATGACATGACCAACACGATTTTCTCTATATCATGTCATTTCCAGGGATGCTTTAGCCTCTTCTTGAGAATGAACCGCTGCCCTGAATCACATGTCTCTTCCACCACCTCTGAATCCCCTGATGAATGTCCACAGACGGAAACTCTCCTTTCAATCCGCTCCAGTGGGCCTTATTTAACAGAAGCCTAAACCAGGCCTGATCATAGAAACAGCTTGTGCCAGTGCCCATTAAAGGGGATTTTAAAATACTCATGCCCTAACACAGGGGTGCAAAGTAATGACCTTTAAAATAGGGACAAATAGCCATGATATCTCAGACTTTACCCAGAATGGGGACAGGAAATTAGGAAGCACACGGTAAAGTTGGGGAGATACATGTGGCTTCGTGGATGAGCCCAATGCAGTGTCACGAGATGATAGCTCTGAAAACCAAGGAGCTTGGTGGTGTGACGGAGCAAGGTGCCTAGATGAACCACACGCAGGACTTGGAATTGTCTTCAGCTCTGGACAGAGGCTCTGGAAAGCTTCCTGAAGAATCCACAGGGCAAATACATCAGACTTAAGGGATTTTTGTGAGATCAAAGACAATAGGTGCTCAATAAACAGTGGCCATCAATGAGATGTAATCTATACATCCATGCCTGGGACAGGCAGAGACCTGGAGGGACAAACTTCTCAGCTAGTATCTCCAGTACCTTGACACTGATGGACTTTCTGCATGCAGCCAAAGTGAGGGATGTACCTCTGAACTTTGGCAATAGTGGATGTGTTCTTCAAGACTCTTAAGACCCATGGGCCAATAGGTCTGAGTTAGCTTTCAGTCCTGCACGGCTCATGGGTTGAGAGACCAGGGCAGAGCCCTTCATTTGTACTGGTCTGGGATACCCTTATTTCTCCATCCGTTTTGAGAGAAAGTTTTGCTGGGCACAGCACTCTCGGTTGACAGTCATGTACTTTCGGGGCCTGGAATCTACATAATTCCCTGCTCTCCTGGCTTGAGAGCTTTTAGGATGATAGATCTGACATCCTTCCAATATCTCTGCTTTTGTGTACGAGTCTGGTTTCCCCCTCTATGGATTTTAGACTCTGTCTTTACTTTGTATTTTTTGACATCTTCGCTGTGACTTGCTATGGGGACGTTCTCTGCTCATGTGTTTGGGTTTAAATGCCTCTTGTTGTCAGCTTCTTTCCCTAGATTTGCATACTTTCCTGCTATGGCTTTTTTTTTCTATGATAATTTATCTATTCTATTTGTTGTTTATACAGTTCTCTCTGTCCCATGGTTTGTTCTCTTGAATGTACCCCAGAATTCTTGGAATTATTAGCTATGTCTGCTGCCTCTTTTTTCTTCATATATGACCAAGCGTATCAGTGTCTTGCTTTGTCCTGTATCCCAGGATTCTTTTCTCCTGCGTGGTCTTGTGTGTTGATGATGCTCTCCGATGTGTTTTTGTATCTGATTGGTTTCATTTTCCATTTCCATAATCCCTGTTGGGTTCTTCATAGGTGTTTTCAATATGTTGCTGAATTTTTATCTTCTGTGTCTCGTACTTTCTTCCCCCACCTTGTGGTTTTACTCACTTTAGATGCCATCTTGTCAAGATCTTGACTTAACCAGTTAGGGTCACTATTGCTGCAATGAAAAACACCATGACTAAAGGCAAGATGGAGAGCTAGGGTCTGTTTGGCTTACACTTCCACATCACTGTTCATCACTCAAGGAAGTCAGGACAGAAGCTCAAGCAGGGCAGGAATCTGGAGGCAGGAGCTGATGCAGAGGCCATGGAGAGGTACTGCTTACAGGCTTGCTCCCCATGGCTTGCTCAGCCTGCTTTCTTATAGAACCCAGGACCACCAGCCCAGGGATGACCCCACTCACCATGGGCTGGCCCCACCTACAATGGGCGGAGTCTTCCCCCATCAATCACTAATTTACTGTGGCTCATGATCCCACGGGAATTGGAGTCCACCATGGCAGAGGGGCGTGTCCGGCCCCTCTAAGTATTGCTTTAAGCCATGTGCCGCCACTGCCACCAATGCCAAGTGGGGCCGTGCTGGGTTGGGAGGGCACAGAGGTTACAAGGAACAAGGTGCACGACTTCAGTGATAGTTTTCATTGGAGGTGTGTGTGCATGTGTGTGTACATGTATGTGTGTGTGTGTGTGTGTGTGTATGTACATGTGTTTGGGGGTTGGTCTGCACCCCATGCTATGGTGCACACACGGAGAAGGTTAGAGCTAAATTGGAGGGAGCCAGCTCTTTCCCTCTACCATGTGGAACCCAGGGATGGAAGGAACTCAGGCGTGGTAGCAAGTGCCTTTAAGCTTCTTGCTGGCCCATCCATTTTACTTTCCCACACTGGGCTTTTCACTGAATCGGATGCTCACCAGTTCCAATCGGCTTTTCATGTGGGTTTTCCGAGTGAGTCAAACTACGGCTCTCAAACTAAGCATGTACCAACTGAGCCACCTCCTGGTTCCCCTGGAGTGGGGGGGACAGTTTATGGTGAACACAGATTGCATATTTCTGTAGTGCATTGTTATTATTTAGATTTTTATTATTTATAGTACATATACGTGCGTCTGCGTGTAAGCTTGAGGAGTCAGAACTATCAGGTACCCGGAGCTGGAGTTACAGGTGGTTGCGAACGGCCACCGTGAGTGCTTAGAATTAAACACAAGAACAAAGCATGCTCTTAACCACAGAGCCATTTCTCCAGTCCTGCCATCATGTGTTATGATCCACTAAAATGAGATTAAGAAAGCAGGAGAGTCCTGGAGATGGACGTAAGGGGAAGGGGTTTGTGAAGAGGAGAACAACGACAGAAGCAAATGGTTTATTTCATGATGACGTCATTAAAACCCGCCAGTCAGAGTCATTTAGAAAACAGGCAAGGGAGTCAGTTCTACTTCTGTGGATTACACACTTAGTGTGGATATCTAGGTCAGGTTTGGGAGGGGAGTTTAATGCTGTATGGTGGCTAATAGATTAGTACTCAGCTCACTCCAATCAACGGTATAGGAAGCTTTTGAATCACTGGCTAAGGTGAAAACGTGCTGTAATCGATTGGTGATGTCTGTCACGGGAAAGCAGCAGCAGTATGGCACCCCAGGTTTGGAGTTTGCTTGAATGTAAGGACCATGGCTTTGAAGGACATCTTGCATAAGTCATCATGGTCTCTCAGCTGTCCTTTGGTTCATGACAAGTTTGTTTTTCCTTACTTGGTATATTTATTTATTTATGTATTTATTTATTTATTGGTTTACTTCCTAAATTGGCCAAATATAATGCTTTATAAGGCATTGGAAGGGAGTCTATTTATTCATCCTCATGTCTGCATTCCAGTTTGCCTTCAGCTGTCTGTGGCAGCAGAACATATCAGAACAGCCTCTTCCAAGACAAATGGGAGGAGGACTGCCAGAGTGCTCCAGGCAGTGTTGTTAACGGAGGAAGATTGGGTTCTGGTATTCCTGGAGATCCAGTGTCTCCACATCGAGACGAGTTCTTCATTCTCCGGGGTCTTCACCTCAGGAGTAGCAGCATCTGCTCTTGTGCCTGTCTCTTTGCTCTTCACCAGCTCATGTGGTCAGACAGGTGCGGTAAACAGGACCAACCAGAGGGATTCGAGATTTTCCAACTGGTCTTTTACAGTGACAGTCAGGAGGGAGCACCGTGAATCTCGGTGTCAAAATCACAAAGAATGCAGAGCAGAATAGAGAATGTTTATTTCACACAATCATCCTGCCATTCATTTATTCAACAAACACTGTCTGAGCATGTTCTGTATGTCAGGGTATTTATTGAGGTTTATTGGAGACATAGACAGAAGAAGGATATGTTACCTGCCTGTTATGGCTTGGAGCCTGATAGACAGGTGCACTCATAAGTCTAGTGTAGAATGGCAGCTGCTAAGTCAGGGAATGCTCGTGGTGCATAGAGAGATAATGAGGATTAGTTACATAAGCTACAGGCAGGTGCTAGGTGCAGCAGTTACCCAATGTCTCCAGTTGGTGGCGCTGTTTGTGGACGGGGTACCACTGCCTTGCAGGATGAAGTATATCACTGGGCTCAAGCTTCCTGATTTCACGCACCCTTAGCCACGTCCAGTTTGCCCTCTCCTCTGCTTTGTGAAGATGCGAGCCCTCAGCTTCCTGCCGTGCAAGGCCCCACTCACCCCTCCCTTGAGAACACCCTGCTTTCTGAACCATCATGGATGCTTGGGGGTCATATTGAATACCTGGGGGAAATAAGCCTGGTATAAATTAGCAAATATATACATACAAATACATACATACATACATAATTCCCCGATGAATGAGAGACACTATTTAAGCTCTTTAACATCAGCCTCCTGTGCAGATGTCCGGGGTGGGGCTAGAACTCACTGGGAGGAAACATGGTATCTCCTGTTGAGCATCCATTTCTTCTTTTTCTTTTGAGCACCAGGAAGAGCAAATAAATACGGGGGAGGGGGATGGGCAGCTCTGCTTCATTTGTGTCCCTAGATGTCTGAAATCACTACGTAGCCTCCTAAATCAACCTCCTAACAGGCACACCGACTTTAACACCCAACATGAGTGTCTGAGGCATTGGGATGGGAGGACTACTCTCTCGTGTCTCTCACAATTCCCAGTTATTGATTGCCCGAGCTACCTATGGAAACCGCTACGGTGTGAAGCTAAATCTGTGGGCCTTGCAGTTAAGATTCTTGTTCTGCCGTCTAGACTACGTTTCAGACACCTGTGTTCATGAGCCTCGGCTTCCTCCCAGGGACTCATCAACGGCTCATAGGAACTAACATATGGGAAATGTCTAGCGTGGCACTTGGTGTATGAAATTATAAAGTAGCCATTACTTTAAGGTGCTGATTACCCCTCCCCGTAAATCTTGTCAACTGAAGGCTCTCCTTTGCTCTGCCTGGTGTAGCTTACAACACAGCCCTGGTAGACTCAAGCCCAGAGTCAAATATATTGGGTTGATTAAAATAAGCTTGGGCGGGGGTGGGGGGACACAAGAGAGATGACTCAGTGGTTATAAGTATATACTGTTCCCTCAGAGGACACAGCTAGCATGTTTGGTGGCCTGTAACTCCAGCTCCAGGGGATCTGATATGGTCTTATGAACGCCACAGACACGGGATAGCTAATCTTAGCTGTCTGTTTGATAGCTAAGAAGAGAAAACCTTAACTGAAGAACTGCCTCCATCAGATTAGCCTGTGGGCACGCCCATAGGGCACTTTCTTGATTGCTACCTGATGGAAGAAGGCCCAGCTCACTGCAGGCATCACCATCCACAGCAGGTGGGGCCCAGGCTCAATAAGACGTCAGTTATAAGGGAGCCTGAGAACGCCCACAAGCAGTGTTCTCCACTGTCTCTGCTCCAATCCCTCCCTCCAGGTTCCTTCCTTGGCTTCCCTTGATGGTGGACTGGAACCTGGAAGTGTAAGCCAAATAAATTAACCCTTTCCTCCCCGTGTTGCTTTGGGTCACAGTGTTTATCAAAGCAACAGAAAGCAAACTAGAACGGGGCACCTGGATTCACATGTAAATACTCAGGTATACGCACGCGCGCACACACACACAAAAGATAATAAAAATAAATCTTAAGAAATAAAATTCACTTCAGAATATCAACCCACTTCCTACTTAGTGTGGCATTTCATTATGATTAAGATTTTTCTCCTTCCGGGGTTGGAGAAATGGCTCAGTGGTAAAGAGCACTGGCTACTCTTCCAGAGGACCGGGGTTCAATCCCCAGCACCCACATGCAGCTCTCAACTCTCTGTAACTCGTGTTCCAGGGGATCTGACATCCTCACACTGACATAGATGCAGTCAAATCACCAATGTACATAAAATAAAAATAAATTATCTTAAAAAAAAAAAAAAAAGATTTTCTCCTTTCTAGAAAGTGCACCAGCTGTGTCCATAGCGCCCTCTGCTGGCTGGAATTAGCAACAAACAACCTCTTAATAGGAGAGGATGGGCTTAATCAGTTTACTGAGCCATGTCCCAGCCTGAGTCTTGGGCCTGTCTGTCAAGTGCACAGAAAACCGTTGCTGGTTGGTGATCAGCTGCATCTGTCCCCAACAGCTCAACTCTCCCTGTGTGTAAACTCTACAGCCAGAGTACCTAACAATCTATATTCTTTCCCAGGTCAAAAAAGCGGAAAGAGAATTTAAAAACGAGACTCAGAAACACATAGATACAGCCCGGGGAAGGCAGAGATGGGGAGAGCCCTGGTTAATTTTGACATTCCAAACAGCCAGCTTTCTATCGATGTCCAAGACCTCATTCCCCCCTGCACCTAGCCTCCTTTATTCTCAGAAGGGACGTTTATATTTCCACCAGGCTAGAGACCAATCCACCTCGACATCCTCCGTCAGAGAGAATCAGACATTTTCTACCTGGGATGCCACAAACTGCATTTCTCAACACCGTTCTGGGACACGGGGGTGTGACCAGCATAGCTAAGTGACCAGAGCGACTTTATCCCAATCAGCATCAGACAGGTGAACCTCAGGACGGAGGCATGGAGCCCCCTGTCCACCAAGAGCCGAAGAGAAAGCCCACATCAGTTTGGAAGCAGATTCCTGGGAAATCTGCAGTCGGGAGGGAGGCTGGTGGTGGGGGGGGGAGGATTTATTCTACCTGTATGAAAGGAACGTTGTTCAGTTGCTCTGAACCTCCATCTGCCCATCTGTGAAAGACAAATTAATCTCTGGGCTGGGAAATAAACCTGGAAAAGCATGAGGACCCGAGTTCAATACCTCAGAGATCAATTTAAGAAAACAAACAAACAAACAAACAACAATAAAGCCGGGTGTAAGGATATGTTCCTAAAATCGCAAATGTTGGGGAGGCAGAGACAAGAGGACCCCTGTGGCTCAGTAGCCAGCCTGTCTAGCTAAGCCTGTGAGCGCTAGGATCAACAAAAGACTGTCTTAAAAAAAATAAAAAATAAAAATAAGGTGGGGGCTGGCGAGGTGGCTCAGCAGGTAAGAGCACTGACTGCTCTTCCGAAGGTCTTGAGTTCAAATCCCAGCAACCACATGGTGGCTCACAACCACCCATAATGAGATCTGACACCCACTTCTGGTGCTGTCTGAAGACAGCTACAGTGTACTTACATATAATAATAAATAAATCTTTGGGCCCAAGTGAGCAGGGACTGAGCGAGCAGGGTTGACCAAAGCGAGCAGAGGTCCTAAAATTCAATTTGCAACAACCACATGAAGGCTCACAACCATCTGTACAGCTACAGTGTACTCATATACATAAAATAAACAAACAAATACATAAATAAATCTAAAAAAATAAGGTGTAAACTAATATAGAGAGAGACACCTGACATTGACCTCTGGCCTCTACATGTATGCATTCGTGCACAAGTGCACACACACACACACACACACACACACACAAACACACACATACACATGCACACACAGCAGAATATTGTCCCATTGGGAGGATGTACCAGAAACACATATGAGTCACTTAGCACCATGCCTGCCTCCTAAGCAATAAGTCCTTAGCCAAGAAACACCCAGAATCACTTTGATATTTGCCCTTCTCTAAGAATATCACTAAGAGCCAGACACTGTCGAACATCTGTGAGTTCAAGGACAGCCTGATCTACAGAGTAAGTTCCAGGAGAGCCAGGGATACACTGAGAAAAAAAACAATAACAACAAAAAAACCTCTTTCTCTGTCTGTCTCTCTCTCTGTACACACACACACACACACACACACACACACACATATTGGTTTTAGCCCAAGATGTGGCAAATTTAGAAGGTATTGCCCTGTTGGAGTAGGTATGTCATTGTAGGTATGGGCTTTAAGACCCTTATCCTAGCTGCCTAGAAGCCAGTATTCTGCTAGCAGCCTCCAGATGAAGATATAGAACTCTCAGCTCCTCCTGCACCATGCCTGCCTGGATGCTGCCATGTTACCACCTTGATGATAATGGACTGAACCTCCGAACCTATAAGCCAGTCTCAATTAAATGTTGTCCTTATAAGACTTGTCTTGGTCATGGTGTCTGTTCACAGCAGTAAAGCCCTAACTAAGACAATATGTATATCACTAACTTCACAGGGAAGCCCTTGGTAGACACATTTACAAAATCCAGAGCCTGCCCTCAATGACATGCCTCTCAGCCAATGGTGGCTGGATAGTGGAAGACACCTCTGTCCAATGGACCAGTCAGATCTCCCATCCCTTTGACTCTGGGGTGGAACCTGTCCACTTAGATTCTGCAATTTGTCTCAAGTGAGGATAGGTTAAATTTTGCAGCCGAGACAATGCCATAGTCCATCCCATGAGAAAACGAGACAAGAAAGTCTATGAACAGGGAGAAAGACTAGGGGTGTCAGGAAGGAGAAGACAAGGAGGGAGGGGGCAGAGGGAGGGGAGAGAGAGAAAGGGAAGTGACCACCCGCCCGGGGTGGCTTCTCACTAGAAGCTGGGGACAGAGCAGAGATGGAATCTTCTGTCCCCAGAAGAACACCTTGATTTCAGACTTCTGACCTTTCAGGCTATATATAATCAATTTCTGTTCTCAGCAGCTCAGTGCGAAGCAGGTGGCCTGGAAGATCTTGAGAGTGTTCTTGGTGCCAGTCCACACTGAAAGACTGAAGAGGCTGGATTCTGACGTCCCTGGGTGATGGCAGCAGCTGTAGAAGCACTGACTCAGCAGTTTGCAGTCCTTATCTGGGTCCTTCTCTTTCCATCCCTCCTGAGTGCTCAGCCTATGGGGGCTGTGTCACATTTGTCTCCCGACTGCCAATCAAATCATCCCTGGTATGCCATCACAAACACACCCACACATGGGCTTTATCAATTCCCCAAGTGTCTCTCCATCCAGCAGAGTTGTCAGTCAAGACTTATGTACTGGCTGGTTTTGTGTGTCGACTTGACACAAGCTGGAGTTATCACAGAGAAAGGAACCTCCCTTGAGGAAATGCCTCCATGAGATCCAGCTGTAAGGCATTTTCTCAATTAGTGACCAAGGGTGGGAGGGCCCATTGTGGGTGGTGCCATCTCTAGGCTGGTAGTCTTGGGTTCTATAAGAAAGCAAGCTGAGCAAGCCAGGGGAAGCAAGCCAGTAAGTAACATCCCTCCACGGCCTCTGTATCAGCTCCTGCTTCCTGACCTGCTTGAGTTCCAGTCCTGAATTCCTTTGGAGATGAACAGCAGTGTAGAAGTGTAAGCTAAATAAACCCTTTCCTCCCCAACTTGCTTCTTGGTCATGATGTTTGTGCAAGAATCAAAACCCTGACTAAGACACTAACCACCCTGTATGAGGGAAGAAATGAAGCAGGACACACTTGATTTGCTTGGCTGGTCAGAAAGCAAATAAACAACACAGCTAAGACTCAAGAGGACTTTTCTGATCCCACACTGTGACACTGTGCTGTCCTGGGGGGCTAGGAGCTGTGCCCCCACTCCCCTGCTGTAGTTTGTGAATGAATAATTACTGGGCTTGTGAACACATGGAGCTGTTTCTGGAAGAGGAAAGGCTTAAACTTGCCTGCTTTGGGCCACTGCTAGAGATCGCTGGAAAGCCAGACTCAAGGTACCAAACCCCAGGCACAAAAATGCAAAGGCATGTTGGTGGTAAAAATATTTGTCAAAGTTCATGAGAGGCTGGGCTACTTCCAGAAGTGTCCCAAGCATCCCAAAGGCTGCAGGCTAGCCCTCCATCCTTGTTTCTCTCTGTGTCTGAAGAAGGCTGGACATAAACTCCAGGGAATTCTTTTTAGAGAAAAGTCAAACTCCACTGACTGGGGCCTCGTATATTCTGAGTGCTGTGCTAAGTACTTTTCTGAACCATAGTACTGAGTATTGCTAAGTACTGAGTGCTGTGCTAAGTACTCTGATGAACCAAACCAGATATGCTGAGACCACTACACAACAGAGCAGAGAGCACTTAGACTCTTGGGTATCTGGAGCCAGGCTGCCTTTACCTTCAATGAGCCCTACACACTGTCTCATCTTTCACTCGCGACACAGCACATCTGTAGGCGCTTGCTCTCCTGGCCGTGAAAGCCACGGTGGTTATAGATTGGAGCAATTATCCAGCAGCATTGCTGTGTTTTATTGTGTAGTCCCATGCTGCCGTTGACACACTGAGAGATATAAACCCTCTTATTACAGGCAACTTCAGCGTCCTCCCTCTCCCAATACTATCAGGGTGTTGTATTCATCTTTTGACTCTCTATGCATGTATAGATTATACTATCTGTGGAAATTCATTTCTGAATGGTAAACAGGGTGTTACAATTCTTCTCTTTCATAAAGAGGGGTATTGAGTCTGACTGAGAGCAATGTCCTTTAGCCACTCTTGCTAAGCGTTAGAATATAAGTCCTGTGGATCTGGGGAGAGTCATGGTCATGTAGCTTTATCATGTTCTGTTGCTCTGACACTAGCTGTCTCCTCCTCCTTTAGCACTGAACTCTTCTGTGACTGTATTAAGCTTGTCTCAGTAATTCAGGCTAACCTCCGTTTTTTAGGGTCAGCTAAGGGGCAAGCTCCTCTAACGGCCGACTTCGCTTCTCTTTGCCAGGTATCTTAGTTAGGTTGGGGCTTTACTGCTGTGAACGGACACCATAACCAAGGCAACTCTTTTGAGGACAACATTTAATTGGAGGTTAGCTTACAGGTTCAGAGGTTCAGTCCATTATCATCAAGGTGGGAACATGGCAGCGTCCAGGCAGGCATGGTGCAGGAGGAGCTGAGAGTTCTACATCTTCACCTGAAGGCTGCTAGCAGAATACTGACTTCCAAGGAGCTAGAATGAGGGTCTTAAAGTCCACACCCACATTGACAGACCTATTCCAAGAAGGCCACACCTACTCCAACAAGGCCACACCCATACCAACATGGCCACACCTCCTCCCACAAGGCCACACCTACTCCAACAATACCACACCTCCAAGCAGTGCCACTCCTTGGGCCAAACTTGTTCAAACCATCACACCAGGTGATATACCCATCCACACTGTTTGTGTAGCAGACTGACCATCTTGAGTTGGCTTGCTTTTACAGTGTTGGGGACCAACCTTGGAGCTTTGTGCATGCTATGAAGTGCTCAGTGAGGTGCACCCCCAGTGTAGTATGTACACTGGACCTCTGGGAGGGCAAGAGGAGGAACACACATTCCTCGACCATGCTTGCTTTGCCACCACGGAGACTGCTCTTTCGTAGCCAAGGCATCATTAATCCCAATCCCCACGAGCAATGTGTCTCTCCTAGACCGCAGCCAAGCATGGCAAGAGGAAATCTGCAAAGACGTTGGTATCCTGCAGACCTGAGTTTTCATTGTTCAGTCATCCACAGGGCATCATTGATTTAATCCTGAGTTTTAAACACAGAGTGATCAGCCACTGTGGAGTAACTAAGCAACCTCATGCCCAAGACAGTAAAGATGCAATTTCCCATCTCCCAGGGAGCCAAAAACAAATAGGATTTCAGGCTAAGTATGGTCCTTAAAGGCCTCCGTAGTCAGTCTCTTTCTTTGATTGACTTGGTTCTTCTAGAGACAGAGAGACCATTAGCACTTAAGTGACCCATTTCGACTTTGAACTTTCTTAACTCCTAGTAAACCATTCCTCACTGCACAGCTTGGTTATACCTTTTCTATTGCTATGACAAAATACCCCCCCACAAAAGCAACCTTAAGGAAGGAAAGGTCTATTCTAGCTCAGTTCAAGGTGCATCCCATCAGGGCGAGGAGGCAAAGGCAGCAAAAACCTGCGTGCATCACATCCGCGCTCAGGAAACAGAGAGTGCTGCTTGCTGCTGTGCTGGGCTGAGCTGCTCGGCCCCCTTTCTCCATCACACCGACCAGAGCCCCAGCCAGGGGATGACACCGCCCACAGTGGACAACAGGTCAGTAAACGTAATCAAGATAATTCCCCACAGCAGCCCAGAAGCCCATCTCCCAGGAGACTCTGGATTCTGTTAAGTTGACAATGATCGCTCCTACCTCGTAGCAGCCATTGAGAACTTAGAGACTGATGTTTGAGCCACTACAGAAATATTCCTAAGAAGATACAGATGAGAAGTACGCTGAAGGGCGAGGTACCTCACACCATCTGCTTGGTATGCAAAACAAAATCCCCTTAGTGTGTGTGTGTGTGTGTGTGTGTGTGTGTGTGTGTGTAACTGTGTAGGAAGACATATGGAATCATAAGAACAAAAAAATAAAATCAGCAGTAATGTTAGCTTTAATAAGGGGGGGGTTGGAAAGGGTTGCATATTTTTCTGAATTATAATGAGACCTTGTGAGCTGCTGCAAGGATAAAGAGAGAGAAAGCGCGTCCTTCTTTAAACTTTACCACAGACTGTCACTCTGTAATAAACGCGGCTGCTAAATAGATGTGCGACTCAATACCCACACTCCTTTCTTCCTTGATACCAAGAGCCCAAGACTGGAACAGGAATGTCCAACCCGAAGCTGAGGGCTGTGACATATCAGAGCATCTTTTATCATTAACATATTTGAAATGATAACAACCTTGAATGTTTGTGTTTCTGGGTTTTTTTTTTTTGAGGGGTGTATTTGGTTTTTGTATTGACTCATTTATTTGGTTACAAATAACCAAACAGACTAAACAATCATGGTGTTAGACAGGAGGAGTGACAATCTGCCCACATTCTAGAAGCAGGTGTCTACCGGCATCAGTGCAGCTGTCAGAAGTGCAAATGCATTGCCATTCTAAGGGTGCCAGTGTTCCTCATGGTCGTTATGTTAGGATTTCAAGAGGACCGCCTCCTCTGCAGACATGGAGTGGGAGGAAAGATGGCCTGGCTATGTCTTTTTCCCTTCTCTTGAAAGACTACAAGGATAGATTTTACTAGATCTCTGTGTTCTTAAGCTAGGTCACATCTAGCTGCAAGGGAGGCTTGCACAATAAACAACAGGAACTCCTAATTCTTCTACTTACCACGCAGGATGCGTCATTACTCAGCACAAGACTCTGGCTTATGAACAGTTACAGGAGAGTTATACATTGGGTGCAAAAAAAAAAAAAAAAGTTTACTAAAGATTGTACTGAAGAGCTTCACTCTCTTTTTCAAAGCCAAGAATGGGACAGCTGAAGGAAGAATCGTTTATTCTGCTTCATGGCTTCAGAAACGTTGGCCCACAGTCCTATACTCCACTGATTCTGAACCTCACAGGGAAGTAGGGACACTGCAGGAGCGGGAGAGCATGGTAGAAGTGGTTGCCTATCTCCTAGTGTGCAGGAAGCAGTGTCGGGAAGGGGCCAGAACAAGATGGAGCCCCCGAGGACATGCATGTCCTCCAACCAGTCGTCCCCCCCGTCTCCCAACAGCCCATTCAGATGTGACTCCATGGATAAATTCTGACTCCCAGTCATCTCTCACCATATCTAAGTTTATCATTAAGGTGGATCACAAAATTTCAGAGTGACCTTAGCTGTTATTTACAATATGGGTGTTAATAACTCCACTTATCATACTTTATGTTGCAACACACAAATTATTTAAAACCTGCAGGGTCAGGGCTGGGATTTAGACTTCACCCTGGAGGACTGAGTAGTATTCCTTCCAATGGGCATGAGTCCTCTTCATGACTAGAATTATAAGTACTCAAATATCATCTGAGAGGAAGCAGCAGCAATGGGAGCCCATGTTGAAGGGATTGATGGCTCAGGATCTGAGGCAAATATCTACATATTATAAAGACTGGCTGCGACAGAGACTAGACAGAGTAATGTGAATGAGATCCACAGAACAAGAGTGCATTGGCGTCTGTTAAGGGTGGGACACATATGTGGCTATTCTTGGAGGGAAAGAGATAACTGAGAAGTCTAGTGAAATGTCACCTCGCACGAAGCTCAGAAAGGACATACACAGTCTCTTAAAATCATAAAGTAACCCTGAGCTGCCACTGCATGGAAAGTGTCTAGGTGGATACTTTAGAAGAAAGGATAGGGCCTTTGGCCTCAACCGTTGGTTTCTTCATCGTCACAAACCTTAAGACAGAATTGTCATCACACAGCAACTGGTCCAGAGTAAACTCTTGCTGGTCATCCACAGTTGGTGCCCACCCACCCACCATGACATTGAAGGGAGTTCAAGTCCTGTGGTTACCAGAAGCTAGAACTAACTCAATGATACTTATGTAACTCTAACCAGATCCATATCCCTGTGTGGCCCAGTTTGAAGCACTACAGAACCCAAGTAACTAACGACATGATGATGCTCTAGACTTCTATGTTGCTTGGCCTTTGATTAAGTGGGACTAAGTTCATGCTGGACATAAACTCTTTGTTCACAGGCCCACCAAATCATCCTTCTTCAACTCTCCTTTCATTTATGACCAGATCACTACCCCCAAGGTCTTCATGGTCCCTCTCCCTCCTTAGAACTTTGATTTTTCTGCTCACACAAGTGGATCTGTTTTTCCAGAAGGGACTCTCACTGCCTACTTCTTCCTTTTCTGTTGTTTGTTCCCTTTAGATAGGGTCTTATGTGGCCAATGCTAGCCTCCAAAGGACTGTGTAGCTGAGAATGACCTTGAACTCGGAACCTCCTGCCTCTGTATCCTGAGGTCTGGGATGCTAGGCACGAGCCACCACACGTGGTTTGTGGACCACTGGGAATGGAAACCTGGCCTTCGCACATTAGGCAAGCACAGTACCAGCTGAGACATGTCCCACCCCTTCCCTCTGTTGTTTGATGTTCTGATGACCCCATTATATACTTGAGCCTGGGCAGCAAGAAACGAGTCCTTATGAGATGGGCAACGAAAGAGATCACTCAGAGAGGAAGAAGAGCTAATCTGCCCATTCAACTGATGTTCATTTGTGCCAGGCAGGATTCTAGGCAGGGATCTTGTTGCCTCTGATCTTAGGAACTCCCCATCAGCTCCTCATAACCACTTCCCAAGCTGAAGGCCATCCCTGATCACAGGGACCCCCAGATCAGATGCACAGCCCTCCAAAAGGCTGTCCAGCATCCCACTACTGGACAGTGGAGCTCCAGCCTGGCTGTCAGTGGATTCCAGCCTCTCTCCCTCTCTTTAGCATCTTGGGAAATGAAGACATTGAGCCAACAGAGGCCTGGGCAGAGCCAGCAAGAGCTATAGTAATTTATCACCAGCCCCGGATCCAGCTCAACCTCGCTGACCTGTAAAATCCACACGGAGCTCAGGGTTGTTGACTCTTCTGCATCTAGCTTTGATTTAGAGCCCAGGAAAGATCCCTGAGGTCTAGGGCTGGCAAACCACTGATGCTCAGTACTTCTGTCCTTGATGTAGGGGTCTGAGGAGAGCAGGAGGGTAGAAGAATCAGGCTTGCCTCACCAATTATGTGTAGATTCAAGAGTCCACAGAATTCCCAGACCCCAGAAGTCTCCACTTGGCAATTTGTCGTATTTGGAGAACCCAGATACTCCTCTCGGACATGTCCCAAGTGCTCTGATCTGGTGTATTCTTTTCTGTATGCCAACCACCAAACCTGGTATGTGAGCAGAGGATAAATAACCTGCTAGCCTTGTCTTGTTCGGTCCAGCTTTTATAACACACCTTAAGAAACACACAAGAAGTAGGAAGATCACCCCCTGCAAGGGGGACAAGCAGAGTGCACAGTCCATCTGCTCTGTGTTGCCATAACAGAAGACCAGAGGCTGGGTATGTTATAAAGAAAAGATTCACAGTTATGAAGGCTGGAAAGTCCGAGCCTGCATGTTGTAGTGGTCCATGGTGGCAGGTGGGAGAGAGAGACAGAGAGACAGAAAAAGAGAATCAGAGAGTGAGAAAGAGAAAGAGAGAGCACCAAAACCAGGAATCTTCAAAGGCCTTCTTAACCGATCAGAGTTTTGTCCTCAAAGGCCCCCTACTGAGGGGGCATTGGCAGCCTGGCTTTTCTGTGTCAAGGCAGCATCTTGACCTTAGTCAGCCATTTGGCTTTCATGGTCAGTTCTTTCCTCTTGTTATTAACAAGGCAATCAGTAGAATTAACACCCCATACACCATGAGCATCCTCCATGCAGGCCCTGTGACAGCCCTCCTTCCTCCTTGTTCTCTGCCTCATCTTCTGGCTCCGGATAAATGGAGCTCAGAAGACTTGTCGTGGTTTGAATAGGGATGGCTTCAATAGGCTCATGTGTGTGAATGCTTGGCCATAAGGAGGTTAGGAGGTGTGGCCTTGTTGGAGTAAGTGTGGTCTTGTTGGAGTGGGTGTGGCCTTGTTGGAGTAGGTGTGACCTTGTTGGGGTAGGTGTGCCTTGTTGGAGTAGGTGTGGCCTTGTTGGGGTAGGTGTGCCTTGTTGGAGTAGGTGTGGCCTTGTTGGGGTAGGTGTGGCCTTGTTGGAGTAGGTGTGGCCTTATTGGAGTAGGTGTGACCTTGTTGGAGTAAGTGTGGTCTTGTTGGAGTGGGTGTGGCCTTGTTGGAGTAGGTGTGACCTTGTTGGAGTAGGTGTGGCCTTGTTGGGGTATATGTTACTGTGGGGGTGGGCTTTAAGGTCTCCTATGCTCAGGCTATGCCCAGTGTGGCTCACAGTGTCTTTCTGCCTTCATATCAAGATATAGAACTCTCAGCTCCTCCAGCACCATGTCTGCCTGCAAGCTGCCATGATCCTTGCCCATGATGATAACAGACTAAACTTCTGAAACTGTAAGCCAGCCCCAACTAACTGTTGTCCTTTATGAGAGTTGCCATGGTCATGGTGTCCCTTAGCAATAGAACACTAAGACAAGACCCAAGTTCTATGTGCCAGCCACTCATAGAACAGACAACTTCTAAGGTATCGCTGGCCTTCTCTGACCTTGGCATTGTCTCTATGAAAGAGGGAAGAGAAGTGTAAACATGGAGTGTAGGTAGCAGAAAAGTAGCCCCAGTCTGACCCAGGAGCACAACAAAGCCATCTAAAAGCAGGACCCTGATGGCTTTGAACCTCTTGGTATCAGATGGAGCTGAGGACCAGTCAGCCACTCAGCTCTGAGATGTGAACAAGAACCCACATAAGAGCAACCCACATCAGCCCTGAATGTTTGGCTGAAATTGTTAAGAAAGGGTGATATAAGACATGGCTGAGCTAATGCTTCAAGGCTCTGGCTGACCAGGGATATCTGGCCTCATAGGATTTACAACAGTAAGAAACCTCTTGTGCTATGCTAAGTACAACAGAGGTTTTCCCTGAAGTTGAGGATATTTCCAGTGTCTTCACCTATCGTTCCATAAGCAAGAGATCAGCTCGGGTAACTGTTCTGAAGCTCTGAGTTCATGATTCCAACTACAAAATGTCTCCCACCAACTTTCATCTTAGTGCCTATATATATATATATATATATATGTGTGTGTGTGTATTTGTATATGCATATATATATGTATATATGTGTGTATATGTATGTGTGTATATATGTGTGTATGCATGTTTATATATGCATATATATACACATATGTGTGTATATGTATGTATATATATATGTGTGTGTATATGCATATATATGTATATATGAGTGTATGTGTATGTGTGTATATGTGTGTATGCATGTATATTTATATATGCATATAAATGTATATATGTGTGTATATGTATGTATATATATGTATGTATGCATGTATATTTATATATGCATATATATACATATATGTGTATATGTGTATGTATATGTGTGTATGCATGTATAGTTATATATGCATATATGCATATATATGTGTGTATATGTATGTGTGTATATATATGTATATATGTGTGTATATATGTATGTGTGTATTTATATATGCATATATACGTGTGTATATGTATGTACATATGTGTGCATGCATGTATATTTACATATATATAAATGTATATTTGTGTGTGTGTGTGTGTACCTTGATTATCTATTTTAATCAGTAACAAACTCATCCTTATGAAATATGTTCAAGGCCAGGTGTGGTGGTGTATGTCTTTAATCCCAGTGCTTGAGAGACAGAGACAGGAACTCCCTCTGAGTTCCAGGTCAGTCAGAGCTACCTACTGAAACCTTGTCCCCCAAAAAAAGATGTTAAAGCTGCTAGGCCAGAAAGAGTCCACCTTCACCCATGGCTTCCTGTTCCCCTTCCTTGCCTCCTGTCTGCACTGTCCTGTATCTTAGGCATCTATGTTCTGAGTTTAAGACAAATAGGTCTACGTAAGAAGCAGCCCATGGCTAGGAAGGAGGCTCATTGGTGAAGTGCTTGCTGCATGCGCAGAGAGGCCGGAGTTTGAACCCTGGAAATACACTAAGGGGTAAAACAAAGAACATATGCAATGCACATGTGTGTAATCACAGCACAGAGGCAGTTTCAGGTAGATCTTTAGAGCTTGTGGGCCAGCTAACCTACAGCCAAAGAGAGACTCAGTCTCAAAAAAGAAAAGGGATGGGGGTTCCTGAGGAGGTCGCGCATGCATGTGCATGCACACACACACACACACACACACACACACACACGCTCAAAGAAGGAAAAGAGGCAGCCATCAAAGGTGTCTGTGAGGACAGTAGCCTGGTTTTAACCTTTGCAAGGGGACTCTGGGCCATCAGTTTTTGTCTATAATTTTTAGGCCTCCAGTTTGCAGTGAATGTCTGTCCTCCAGGCCTCCTGTGTGTCTTGACAAGTGGTCAAGCCTAGGGCCTTGTTCTGGAACAGCCTAGTTGCTCTGCTCACCGACACTTCTGCAAACAGCACTGACCTTTGCCAAGGACATAAGAGTCTTTGCTACTCCCATCAAATTTTATCTCCCCGTGGAACTGCCCATGGCCGAGAGATAGGAACATCCCCACTAAATTGCTTTGATGGAGCCGATTGTGAGCCTTAGATTGCCTGGCTTTTCTGAAAGTTATGTTACAGCTCAGAGCTGAAATCTGTCTTCCTGTCGCCCTAACACTCGGGAGGATCAAACGTCCCCCTCTTCAGGGTCACCCTGGAATACCATGAAAACCCTCATGTTCTAGAAGCATCCATAACTGCTGTGGGAGGTCACAGACCCTTTTAAGAATCCAATGAAAGTGCCTAGTCCCTCTAGCCATAAAGGAGAGAGAGAGAGAGGGGTCGGGGACCGGAAATAACTTTTATACAACGTGTTAGGAATAACCCCAGAGCCATGGGAGACCCTTGAAAATCCTGTCTTGACACTAGCTTGACAAAGCTCGGGGGTGAGGAGGTCAAAGCTGAGAGGAACCTTGGAACTCACCAGGTTCGGCTGACTGCTGCAAAATTAGATAGATAGATAGATAGATAGATAGATAGATAGATAGATAGATAGATAGATAGATAGATAGATAGATAGATAGATCACAGGGGCTGCTAGCAAGGTGGCTTAGTGGGTAAAGGAGCCTGCTGCTAAGTCAGGGTCCTGAGTTCAATCCCAGGAACCCACATGCTGGAAGGAGAAAACCAATTGCAAATGTGGTCCACTGACTTCAAAATGTTCAGTGAACACACACAGACACTCAATAAACAAATCAATAATATTTTAGTTAATCGCCTGTTAAGTATTTATTATATATCACGAGCCTTGCCAAGGCTCTACACTGATCGGGGTCATAAAACCCAAACAGTAACTCAACTCTTAGATCTCATTTGTCCCCCCATTTTACCCAGAAGGCAACTGAGGGTCCTAGAGCTGATGTCTCCCCCCTCCCCCCCCGCAGATACTGAGACCGGACCCAGAAGTCAAATCAGAGGACGCACAGATCCGTGGCTCACAACCATCCTGAACTAGACCTGCTCTTTGCTGTCCTTTCCTTCTCCTTTGGCTGAGAGTGTTGGGCACTGTCCTGCTTTGATTTCAGATTGCTGCACTAAAGATTATGACCAATAGGAACCTGGGCAGAAAACAATCTATCTCATCCCACAGCTTAACGGTCTAACGGTCTATCATAAAGGAAGCCAGGGCAGAGGCCATGAAGGGGTGCTGCTTACTGGCTTGCTCAGCCTTTCTTATATACCCGAGAACCACCTGCCTAGAGGTGACACCACCCACGGTGGACTGACCCCCTTTACACCAATCATTAATCAAGAACATGCCCACAGGCCAATCTGGTCATGGTATTTTCTCAATTAAGGTTCCATCTCTCCAGATGACCTGGGCTTGTGTCAAGTAGACATAAAACTACCCACCGGTACCCACTGATGCTAACTTAAGCTGTATGAGGTATTTACAGAATCCAAAGGCAAGGCATGACCTGGGTCGTAGGTGTCCCCTGCAGTTAGATGGACTTACTTAGCAAGATGATGTAGGAAGCAATCCCCCTGGGAAGGGAATAAATACATCCTGCGTCAACCTCTGGATTCTGTGCACACACGCATGCGCAAAAACACATGTACACACAAATACTCAGTGGACAAAAGAGAAACACCTGATGTTGATCTCTGACATGCACACACATGTACACACACATGCATGTACACACACATGTACACACATGCACACACAAACACACACAAACACACACACATATATACATTCGCCTCATAGCCAGAGACAGAGCTCTGCCCCTACTATATAAGAATCCATCAGGAACGAATAAACCGCCAAGGCTGGAGGGGAGCCCACACCAGGAAACAAACCCAGCAGGCCCTTGGGCTTAGACACAGCCCCAGAAATGAGAGAAAATAAATTGTTGTTGAAGGAGTGTCTTCCGGTTGTCATGACAACTGTAAATGCTATGTAAGTTTCCCTCAACACCCCTTCCTCTTTCTCCTCTCTGCACAAAAAGAAAATCAGTACAGGGGACACCTAGAACCTGGGTTTTCCGAGCTTGGCAGACACCAAGGAGGTTATGACCCAGATGCGTGAATGCTGAGGTTTCAAACGCCATAGATGCCCAGGAAGGCCAGGCAGGGCACAAGCGGAGAAGGAGGTGTCAAGAACACAAGCTGACAACGTTTTCACTACTCAGCTTCAGCACCTAATCGTGGAGGCAGCAAGCTACTGCTAGCAGCCCTGAGCCCTTTGCTTTAAAGGGAAGAACGGGTTGGAGAGATGACTCAGTGGCCAAGAGCACTCAGTGCTCTTCCGAAGGTCCCGAGTTCAATTCCCAGGACTCACATGGCAGCTCTAAATGGTCCAATGCCATCTTCTTGTGTGCAGATTTATATGCAGATGAGATCCACAAATAAGTAAATAAATAATCTTAAAATAAATGAATAACTGGTATTCTGTATCTTCAGGTGGAATCACAGATTTTTCTAAAACGCTGAGAACTTGTATGGCCCACAGAAAGCACCTGGATGGGCTGTTTCTAGACAGCGGTTGGCTGTTGTCGGATAGTGTGGAAAAGCCACTTGGGATCTAACAGAGAAAGAGACGAGCAAAGAGGATTCGTACTGCAGAGCCACAGAGCTAAGTTGGAGTCTTAGGACCACCACTGAATCACTGTGTCATTTATCAGGCTGCAGACCCTCTCCGATCAGCCTAAGGTAACATTTCAACCCTGTGGTTTCCAGTGTTTTATTGACACAAACGACAACCCCATAATTCTGCCTGTATAACATTTCATATATAGACATACTTTAAACTATCTGCATGCTGGTGTATGGATGTCTGTGTGTATGTGCATGTGAGTGCAGGTGCCCTTGGAGGCCAGAAGGGGGCGCTAGATCACCTGGAGCTAGAGTTATAGGCAGTTGTGAGACAACTGATGTAGGTCCTGGAAACCAAACTTGGGTCCTGGGAAGAGCAACAAGCTTTCTTAATTTCTGAGCCATCTCTGCAATCCCCATTTCTATTCTACAAGTTTATCTGTTAAAATAAAATAAAGTAAAATAAAATAAAAGTCCCTAATGGGTTAGTACAGCCTGATTTCTCAAAAGTGCATAGAGACAGAGTTTGGATTACAAATATTTCTTAGGTAAATATGTCCACACACAAACTTGCATAAAGAGTGTTCCTGGCAGGCCAATTAAATATAAACAGCCAAGACATCCATCCATTTAGGCAGATATGGATAAAATGTGGTACATTTATCCTGGAGAATACTCAGCAATAAAAAGTAAAAAACGGATGAGGTATGGATGCATGCTATGACTTAGATGGACCCTGGAGAAAGCATGCTAAAGAAAATCAGCCAGCCAGCCTGGGCAAGTAGCTCGGCTGGAAGAGGGCTTGCCTAGCCTGCGTAAACCCCTCGGTCCAGTCCCAGAACCACATAGATAGTAGTGTACGGTGTGTATCTGTAATCCTAGCACTTGGGAAGTGGAGGGAAGCAGGAGACTCTGAAGTTCAAGGGTACCCTCCGCGTCCACAGGGAGTTCTAGGCTAGCCTTGGCTACATCAGACCCTGTCTTTAAAATATAGAGAGAGGAAATGTAGTAGATGTGCAGCTAGGTCTTCGTGTGGGTCCCAAACAACTGGAACAGGGGCTATCTATCCCAAAAGCTGTTGCCTGCATATGGGATATATTCTTCTAGCTGAGCTGCCTTGTGTGGCATAAGTGGGAGAGGAAGCACCTAACCTCGCAGAGAGTTGAAGTGTGTGTGTGTGGGGGGGTACCCAGAGGGGGCCCCACCCACTCAGAGGAGAAGGGGGGGAGAGGATAGGGGAAAGGTTGTGGGAGGGGGTGAAGGGGAGAGAGGCAGTGAGCAGGATGCAAAGTGAATAAATAAAAAATTAAATTTTTAAAAAATATAGAAAAGGAGTAAACAAACACAGAGCATGAAGGACACTGAGAACTGTTGTGGCCATACTCCATAGTACATAAGTATACATTACATACTATATAAGTAGAGTGGAGATGTCAATAAGACAGTGAGGAGGAAGAGGGAGAGGAGGAAGAGGAAGAGGAGGACTGAGCACAAAATAAGGTCAAAATAGCAATGCCAGGTTGGAAATGTAGCAGGTAGCATGTTGAGAGAGGGCTTGCGGGGAATGGACAAAGCCCTGGGTTCCACCCTTGTCAGTATCCCATGGATCTGCCTTCTCATGGAAGTGCACGCCTGTGACACCAGCACTTCAGAGGTGGAGACAGGAGGATCCGGAGTTCAAGGTCATCCTCAGCTTCAGTTGCAGTTCAGTTTCTGCCTACCCCAACAAACAAAAAATAAAACACAAGTCCAACATCGTGGGCCAACCAGGCGGGCACAAAAAAAAAAAAAAGCAAAAAAACGTGAAGCCCCTCCCTCTGTCTTACTCTGGCCAGTTCCTAGCAAATTCCCTGGAAGGCATGGCCTTGGGGAGGGCGTGTCTCTGCAGCTGTCACAGACACTGACAGTTGGAGGCCATCTGCTGACCACACTCCCCATGGCTGGGCAGTAAGCCCACCCAGGAGGAGGGAATGTAAAAGCCTATTTCCGTTTCTGTCTCGCCAAGTTAAAAGCCAAACGCGGCTAAGCCGGACAGATAGGGCCACAGCCTGCCACTGTGGCTGACACTGAAGGACTCCCAGTTGCTGGTGATACTTGTGTATCTGGCACGGGAGACACATGGAACATCAGGAGGGGACACATTGCAGAGACCACAGGAAGGAAGACCTAAAACGTCTCTTGACAGTCTTTTTTTCCCATTCTCCTGTACGGATCACAGAGCCCAGCAGGGTAGTGTTGTTTTCCATAGAAATCTGACATGATGTAAGCCGGGCTTTAGAATACTTGGCCTGGTGACAGCAGGCAAGATGGATTGGAAAGGGGAGACCCAGAAGACAGGGAGACTAATTAGCAGATTATTGGAGCCAGCCAGCCGTGATATGGGAGGGTGGTGGTTTCTGTAGAAATGCAAGGGGAGAGGACGGGAGGGAAGAGGAGCGTGGGTGCACCTGCGGGAGTGGGCACTGCGAATGGCGAGTGGCGCAGACTGGAGCCAAGGGCGTTGCTCTGCTCCTTCCCAAGCATTGTGAGCTACTCTGTGTTAGCAGAGTGGGGGTGGGGGTGAGTTACCAGTTCTGAGCACTTCCTGCTCTTGCAGAGGAACCAAGTTGAATTCCCAGCACCCAGATGGTTACAGCTCACAAACCACCTGCAACTCCAGCCCCGGGTGATCAGGGGTCCTCTTCCAGCCTCCCAGGGCTCCTGCACATAGGTGCACACACAGAGACACATAAAAAAGGGAACAAAATAGAAATCATCTTGTTAAAGACTCCAAAAGGGTAACCATGCTTTGCCCATGGCTTCTGAGGGTTCTATCTGTGGTCTCCTCCGAGCCCTGAGTGCAGGGACAGAGAATCGCAGTGGCAGGAGCTTGTAGCCTAGGCAGTCCTTTCACGATGTAGAGAAAGATAGACAGGAAGTGGCTCTATGCAAACTACCACTAATAGCCTGCCTTCAGGGAGCCTACTTCCCTCAGCGAGGGCCTGACCGCTTAGGTTTCCCACCACCTCCTACAATGGCTCCAGCAGCTGAGCCCAAGCTTTCAAACACATGAGCCCACAAGGCACGTTCCCGTTTCTGTCTTCTGATTGCGACACCGGCCTCATAGTCACCTTCTCTGTGTAAATATACTCCTCCCCCACAGTCACCACCCAGCATCTCCTAGACAATGTGTTCCTACAACCCAGTCTCCTTAAAACAGCTCACAGATTCAGCTAGACCGGCTGACCAGCAAGCCCCAGAAATCCTCTGGTCTTCAAATGTACACTGCAGTGTTTAGATTTTTTTCTTTGTTTGTTTAAGATTTAAAAAAAAAAAAAACTTAAACTGTGTGTGGGTTTATGCACATTCGTGAAGAGCCCAAGGAGGCCAGAGGAGGCCATCAGATCCCCCAGATCTGGAGTCTTCCTGTCTTCCTTCGGTTCTCTGGAATAATAAATAGAAGCAGAGGGCACTTCCATCCGTTTGACAAGGTCCATGCAGCTCTGAGTGGACGGCTTCCCTGCTCCACCCATCCTTTACCTGGTCTGTGAGCCACTCACAGTGACGCGGGGACACCTGGCACTATCGCACACGTTGTACATGTGGATAACCAGCTCCCACCCAGCACCTCACCGGACCCCACAGCCTGCAGAACAGCTGCCGTCACTGCCCACACCCCATGACATACTTGAGGTATTTTAATGCCCCAGACTCATTCCAGCTTTGCTTTGTGTAACTCACGTGTAATCGCATTGTTTGTGTCAAAATTCAAGCCCAGCCCTCCCAAGGGCACGGGGGCTGGCTAAGTGGGATGATGGATGGAAAATACCTGTCATAAGGCTGGACAACAGAGAGATGCTCTAAGGAGGGACGGTGGGAAGGAGCGGAATTCCCCTCCCTGGTCTGTTTCTTGTGGCCACTCCCTGACTCCAAGTATATGAAAAGGGATTCTTCATTAACTAGTAATTAAACCACTTACTTTATTAACTCACAGGTAACATAACTTGTTCAAAGGACCCAACCGTTGGCAATATTTCTCTCTATGTGCATGTGATCCCATTTGTCCCCCTTAAAGGTAAGGGCTGTCTCTCTTAAAGGTAAGAATTCATCGGAATGCTGTTGGGTTTCCCCGCATGGCCATGTCTAACGGTGACTTATTCTACATTGTTTCTGTGTGACTTGGTGATGGGAACACCCCATGTCTTAGTTAGGGCTTTACTGCTGTGAACAGACACCATGACCAAGATAACTCTTATAAGGACAACATTTAATTGGGGCTGGCTTACAGGTTCAGAGGTTCAGTCCATTATCATCATGGTGGGAGCATGGCAGCATCCAGGCAGGCATGGTGCAGGAGGAGCTGAGAGTTCTACATCTCCATCTGAAGGCTGCTAGCAGAATATTGACTTCCAGGCAGCTAGGGGGAAGGTCTTAAAGCCACATTGACACACCCATTCCAACAAGGCCACACCCAATAGTGCCACACTCCCTGGGCTGAGCATATACAAACTATTACACCAAGTGACAGGTTCTTGCATCTTTTCTCCATAGCTGAATTTTAGAAGTTGAATGCTTGGCTCTCTAGCTCCATTGTGTGTGAGTGCCTTGGGGACTGTCACCCCTCTATAGCTCGTCTTCTTATTCTCCGACCAATGTGATGGGGTAGCTCTCCCATCACACCATGCTTTGAGGCTGTATTGACTCCTAGGGGGCTCCTGCCTCTAACTGCCATAGGGGACTTTGAGATCTAATGGGGCTATGAGCTCACTGCTTCGGGGGTCATCAGCAACACTTCTTGGCTTCTACACAAGATCAAGGCTGCACCCACTCGGGACCACAGTGACAGGCAGAGAAGGCCATGCTGATGTTCCCCGATTCCCCCTTTGAAACTCACTGGCTTTAGTCCATCTGTCCATCTCTAACCCATCAGGGGAGCCTCCCTAATCAGGTTTCAGGGGCTTTAAGACTACCTCAAGGAGCTCCAGTGTGCTGATTGAATGCTCCTGAGCACTGCGGTAGCTGTTCAGTGGTATAGAGACCTGGGTTTTACCACCATGTAACTAATAAGGCTATTAACACAACCAAGCCTGCCGCCCACACTTAGGATGCCATAAATCTCTCTTCCCACTGGAAGGATTTACAGTGTGGCGCACTCAGAGGTCACTGCCTCTTGCTGTGTTCTGCTTTCAAGACTTGGCAAGGAGAGGCAGGGCCCAATAAAGGGAATGCAGTTCCCAGAAAGGAGGGAGACATCTAAGCTGGGCCTGTTCTCAGCTCCTGTTCCTGCTGTCAGCTTACAACTCTGACCGGTGCTGTGGGCAGATTGAAATTTTATAATCCTGATCATGTAGCACCTGTTTATGTCCTGTTTATAGAGCGGGCGTCTTGTGCCAACCTCTTCACAAATGGAGTAGCTATCAATCTCCTGCCATCTTCTTGGAGGTGAGAACACATTACACCTGAGTGTGTGTGTGTGTGTGTGTGTGTGTGTGTGTGTGTGTGTGTGCATTCATGTATGTGCATGCCATATGCCTGTGTGTGCACAAGTGTGCATGTGTGTTCCTGTTTGCCTGTGTATCTATATGTGTAAGTGCATGCCTTCATGAGTATGTATGCACATGTGTATATGTGTGCTCATGTCTGTGCATGTCTGTGTACATGATGTGCATGCAAGTCTGTGTGTATGCATGTGTGTCTGTGTCTTAGTTAGGATTTTACTAATGTGAACAGACACCATGACCAAGGCAACTCTTAGAAGGACAACATTTAATTGGGGCTGGGTTACAGGTTCAGAGGTTCAGTCCATTATCATCAAGGTGGAAGCATGGCAGCATCCAGGCAGGCATGGTGCAGGAGGAGCTGAGAGTTCTACATCTTCATCTGCAGGCTGCTAGCAGAGGACTGACTTCCAGGGAGCTGGGATAAGGTCTTGAAGCCCACACCCACAGTGACACACCTACTACAACAAGGACACGCCCACTCCAACAAGGACACACCTTCTAACAGTGTCACTTCCTGTGCTGAGCATATACAAACTATCACAGTGTGCATATGGCTGTAATATGTTCATGCACATGTCCATACATGATGTGCCCTTGTGTGTATGTATACATTCGTTTATGTGTGCATGCGTGTAAGTACGTATTCCCACTGGACAGTGCTCTGCTCTCACAGTTTGCCTGAATCAGAGAATTTAACCGAGACATTCCCAAACTCAATCACTTTGGCCGTTCTTATTTTTCTCATTGATTTTTACCTTAAACATGTCAGGTTTAGGTTTCCTCACTCTTTGGGGAGCTGTGAACTCCACTAGGGGATTAAGTACCAAGAGTCATCAATGGGAGGGTCTGGCAGGCCCATGCTTCCATCCAGTGAGCTGTAACCCAGACCATGGCTCTGCCCTCCCTCCTCAGCGCTGCGTTCTGTGGAAAGACACACACCTATCTGGTATCCTCTGCCTGAAGCTCCAGCGTTGGCTTTGCTGACTCCAGCCTCCTTTCCTCATTCTTGTCCCATAATCCCCAGGTCTTATTTAGGTGCCAAGGGCCATGATACCTCAGGGCCATCGGAAACAGCATCTGTGTATTTGTGTGTGTATCTGTCTGTGTTTGCATCCATCTATACATGCATGTTGTGTATACATGTGTGTGTTCATGTATATGTACACGCGCACTCGCATGTGTCTACTATATCCCCACCTCTGCCTGTCTGGATACACAGTTCCCAGGAGTCTCTGCCTCTGCTTCACCCACCCTATGTCTTTGCTCCACCCCCTTTATGCCTATGCTTCACCCCCTCTACGCCTATGCTCCACCCCCTCTATGCCTCTGCTCCACCCCCTGGTACCCCACGGAGCACTTCTTTCCCTGTGTGTCTTCTATTAGGACTTTCTCTACACATTTTACAAGATGTGTGACTCAGCTTTCTACCCCTGTGACAACATAAAATAGAACTCGAGAAAATCAACTTGAAAGAAGAAAGATGTGATTGGCGTGTGGTGTCAGGGGTGTCACATGGCCTCGATCGCTGTTTCTGGGCTGCAGTGGGACAAAGTGTCAGTGGTGAGAAGTGTGTGGTAGAGCGGGACTGCTCAACTCTTGCTGTCCAGAAAGGAGAGAGGGGAGGTTGGGGGAGGGCAGTGGAGTGTGGGGAAGGGTGTGGTCCACCCTAAGTGACCTTCCTTCTCCAACTATGCCTGTCTCCTAAAGTTTCCTCCGAAGATTCCCCTGAGCTATGAATTTGTCAAGAGATTCACTCGATGGTGAAGTCAGACCCCTTATGGTACGGCCACCTCCCGTGTCTAACTAAACATTATTGTTCTGGGGTCCCAGCCTTCAATGTGTAACCCTTTGGGGGGGGGATGTTTCAAACCCTATCATAAAGAAGCTGAGCTTCATCTACTCCCACAATGGCTTTACTATGCTCTAGAATCATTCCTACCACACATGTCTAAAAGCTTAGTAAGTTCTGACTAAAGGCGCACAGTAGGACAGTTAAGTTATACATCAACCTGACTCCACTGAGTGATGCCCAGATACCTGGCAAAGCACCGCTTCTTAGCCTGGCTATGGGAACATTTCCAAAAGACATTAAAATTTTGCCGGGCGTGGTGCCGGGCGTGGTGGTGCATGCCTTTAATCCCAGCACTCGGGAGGCAGAGGCAGGCAGATTTTTGAGTTCGAGACCAGCCTGGTCTAGAGAGTGAGTTCCAGGTCAGCTAGGGCTATACAGAGAAACCCTGATTCAAAAAAAAAAAAGATATTAAAATTTCCCTGTTTTTAAATTTAGTTTTCACAGATAACATTAAAAAATTGTATTACTACATGTGACATTACACACAAACGTTCACTTAGCATCCACCTATGAGAACAGACATGTCATTTTTTTCCCCCTTTCTGAGACTGGGGCGTCTCCCTTCCTCGTTTCTCTGCAAATCTCACAATTACCAAGGAAACCAAGGCTCTAGGAATACAATCACTTTTTCAGAGAGAGAAGAGCCGATAAATCCAGAAAGCAGAACTTGGACTTAAGTGTGCCTGAGCTTCTGGGGAAGCTACCCAGCCTTGCCTCGAAGGTTCGAGCGGTGTGCATAGCATAGCCCGATTACCCAAGATGCTCTGCTGCCTCAGTGGTTCGGCGCATGAAGCCTCAGGCATCCCCACTGTTGGGATCTCGAGCGCATCACTATCACAAAGTAGCTGCACAGGGTCCAGGGTGAATTACAGATGTCAAAGCTGACGCTTGGGTTCTTACACGGAATGGTGTCAGTCTGCCCAGAATCCTCCCACAGACTCTCAGTCATTTTAGCTCACAATCTACATCTACCACAGAAGACAGACGCCACATGCCAAAGGGGGTCAAGACGGAGTTCGGTAGGAAAGGGCTCAGTGTGCACCCTGGGAACTGGGAAGGAGATCCTAAGAGGAGGCAGGGTGTGAGGATAAACCCAGTTCATAGTGCAGTTGCCTGGCGTAGACAAAGCTCTAGGTATGATTCCCAAGACCCCATAAACCAGACGTGGTGGCACGCACCTGCAATCCCAGCATTCTGGAGGTGGAGACATGAGAATCACAAGATTAAGGTTATCCTCGAGGACATAGGGAGATTGAAACCAACCTTGGGTACATGAGACTCATGTCTTAGGAAACTTTTTTTTGTTTTTGTTTTGTTTGGTTTTGGTTTTGGTTTTTCGAGACAGGGTTTCTCTGTATAGCCCTGGCTGTCCTGGAACTCACTTTGTAGACCAGGCCGGCCTCGAACTCAGTAATCCGCCTGCCTCTGCCTCCCAAGTGCTGGGATTAAAGGCGTGCACCACCACGCCCCGCTCTAGAAAACTATTTTTAAGTTACATTATAATATAAATATAATGGAAATTATTGTTGTCCCATTAGGGAGTAATAAGAAAAAAATATCTATGCAGTCACTACAGTGGATTTTCCTCCGAATATCTTTCTTCAATAGGGTCTCAGCTGTGTCCACCAACATAGAACTTGCATACACAGAAGCCTGTGTGCGGTGTCCCGAGCACAAACTGCTGGAGAGAAATCTACTGTTGTGGTTTCACACCTAGCTTTTTATTTACCTGGGTAAGTTCCTTCCCGGGGAACTTAACACGGACCTGCCATCCCGCATGGCTGCTGCTGCTTTGCGTTCACACCTCCACCCGCGGTCTCCTTTCTTTAGTGTATGTTTCAATTTGAGAGATGAGAAATGGCATCTCCCGGGTGGTTGGATTTGCAATTTTTACCACAAGCGAGGTTAAATCAATCATCTGTGGAGTGACTGCTCTTGAGTTGAGCAGAGAGAAGGTAATTCGGGAGCGGGGGTGGGGGGGGCATGTGGTGCTATTTATCAACATGAGGACCACGCAGCAGCAGAGGGCAGAAACCCCCCCCCCCGAGGGGCAGCCTGGGCTACAGCAGAGTGCACGCCAAGGATAGAGTTCAGCTGGAAATATCTCAGTGCCTGTCCTCAAGCTGGAAGAGAGGTGTCAGGAGGAGGCAGGTGGGAGCCCTGAGCAGTGGGGAGGTCCCCTGTGCATCTCTCCCCCTCACACGCTCTGCCTTAACCCCTTTCCCAGTTCCCAAAGCTCGCCCCCTCTTGCCCCCTGACCTTTGCATTTTCTGTTTCCTCTGTCCTACCCCTACTCCTGCGGAGCCTCTTAACTTTTCAGGTCGCTTCTCATCCCTCCGGAGGAGCCTCTCAGACACACTCGTGTGGCCCTGTGACATCTGCTTTCCGAGGTAATTAATTAACTGTGTGTAATTATCCATATCCCCAGTCTATAGGCTCTGGATAGACCGCTGCCTCTGAGAGAGCCCAGACTTACCTTTGGGCTCCCCCTGCCTCGGGTGCTGCCTGGGTGGTTGACTCGGTGAGTCTCGCTCGCTCGCTAACCCGCATCAAGCTGGAGATGCCAGGGTCTGCACACTGCGTTTGTCTGCTGCGTTTCTTCATTGGTTCTGTCAACAGCTGGAAGAGAGCAACACTCCAGACCTCAGAGGACAGAACACAAATGGGAAAGGGCAAGGCTAGGGAGAAGGGCTTCCTGTGAGGCACCTCCCAACAGTGTCTTACAGCCGGCTTTCTCCACCTCTCCCAATTAGAGGTTCAAGCCTCCAACCGCCTATTAACACTCCTTATCGCCCATCTCCAAGGGCATCTCGGGTGGAAGTGACGCCTTCTTAGATCTAAGCCCTAATGCCACAGCCCCCTCTTCCTAGCTTCTCTCTGCTGCTCTTTCCACACGTCCCCAAGGCAATGGGGGTTGGTCGGTCATTACCCGCATCCTTCAGTCACTAGGCCTCCAACAGCGCATGCTCAGTCATGGCGTTTCCTCTATACACCCATAACCTACATCTTCCTAGATCCCTTCATCAAATCCTCTCTGTTCAAATGCCTACTTTTGTTTCTGCCAGTCCTCGCTGAACCCTCGTTGGCTTAGCGACACTCGATGAAATTCCATTCAAGCCCTAGAGTGTCCCATGGTCAAGAGCTTGTGCACAGTCGTTCCGGAACTGACAGTTGAGAATGTCCTGTGTGCCTGACGTCATGGCGGGTCCTCAGGGTCCAGACAGGAAACAAACAGAATCAGAGGATTCAGGTCTTCTCTCAGAGAATAGGAACTCTGTCTCCCTCCCCATCGCCCTTCCAAAGTCAAAAGCAAAGGTTCCTCCTGCCCTCTGCCCTCTATCCATGGTGATATTCAGTGGGTTTGTCTTGGTCCCCAAGGGCAAGCACATCTCTTGCACACAACTGAGTAGGCTAGAAACTTGCCTCTTGCCCGTCCCCTAGATGGCGCTATAGAGCATTGTGAACTGTGAAGAGCTGACCTGACCCGAGGGCTGTAACTACTCACAGCCGCCCTCAAGAAAGAACCTATTGAACCCTCATTCTTTAAGTCTGGGAGGTGACACAGTGTGACTCCATCTAGACGAGGAAGTCGTCATTCATCTTGGGGTGAGACTTTTCAGAGACATAGCTGCTTTGGGGCCATCTATGCCCTGTGAGTAACCCTTCACCCATGACTTATAAGCCTGGTGAACTCATTCATTTACCAAGCTGGACCTGGCGATTGTTTTTAGATCTGCTCTCCATGACCTATCGAGAGGGAAAGTGGGAATTTGTTTATGTTTACCCAGGAAAGGTTCGCAGAAGGCAGCACCCACTCTCCAGTCTCTCCATCAGTCAAATGGTGTCTCTACAAATTGGCAGGCCTCCCTTGGGGGTTACCACCCCTCTCCTGACTACTACAGGATCACCCATGAAGAAGATACCCTAAGATGGGGGTGGAGGTCGGGGAGCAGGTAAAGAACTTCCTAATTAGTTTTGGCATTATCAGCCTCCAGCAGAGAAACCTTTAATAGATGTAAAGGATGGCGCACTTCTGCGTGGGACCTTCAAATTATCCCAGACAGCCAGCAGAATTTGAGCCAATACGGGGTGTGACGAGGCAGGCTGGCAGGGGTGGGTGCAGGGAGAAGGCAGCCAGAAACCTAATTAGCCAGGGCTGCTCACACCAAGCGGCTCTGTTCCCAGCTGCCTCCTGACGCATGACATGTTGAAAAAGAAATCATTAGGGGGGCTCCTTGCACACAGCTCCTTGTTAGAAACGCATCCTCGACAGCCCTAATTGGAAGCGGAGAAGTGAGGAGGAGGCAGAGCACCGGAGGAAAGAAGGAGGTGGGTGGGCGGCAGTGGATTGTGGGTAATGCATACACAAAGCGGACTATGTCCTCTCTCTTTCCATTGAGGTGTGTGTGTGTGTGTGTGTGTGTGTGCCTGTGTGTGCACGTGGAGGTCTGAGGTTGACGGTGGGAATCGCCTTCAACTGCTTCTCCACCTTTGAGAAGCAAGGACTCTCAATCAATCCCATCTGCCTAGCCAGTTTGTTTGGGGGAACCTTTATCTCCAGCTTGGTATTTTTGTAGGTGCCAAGGATCAATTCCAGTTCTCAAGCAAGTGCTTGAACCACTGAGTCATCTTGCCAGCCTCCCAAAATGGGATGTTTTTAAAAGTGTTTTTTGTTTTGTTTTGTTTTTATGAGTCTGCATGCGTGTGTGCAGTCAGGTATGCGGGTGCCCTCGGCTGCCACAAGAGGGTGCTAAGATCCCTGATGACTAGCGTTATAGGTGGTTGTGAATAGCCATGTGAGTCGTTGGGAACCAAACTCAGGTACTCTGTAAGAACAGACAGTGTTCTTAACCACTGAGCCATCTCTCCAACCCTCAAGGCATAAGCTAAGACTGACTCTATGCCTCCCCACTTTCGTCCAGTCCACCTATGAGAACCTGTAAAGGACCTGTTTCCAAGGCAGCCTAATGTAAGAAAACTGGCTATGAAATGCAGGCAAAGTTTTCATAGTATGACTAAGATTTATAAACTGGTTCAAAAATACCAAAGCCTGACCATGTTTTCTCCACACCCCCTTCCTTTATTCCTATAGGGGGAAAAAAATCAATTACAATATATTCAAGTCATCTCTCTCAGAGCATTCTGTGCCTGTATATCCCAATATCTCATATTCAACAGCAGAAGAGACATGGAGGGTTCCGGGTTACAATCAACCTGTCTCATTTTCCCAGTCTAGTCATGCAGGGCATTCTTTCACAGGAAATATTCACACCCCACCCTCTACCACATACAGGAAACACTGTTTTGAATTTTGATGCCCAAGTCAGTAGACTTCAGAGATAGACCTGATTCCTGCTCCCTCCCTGAGCATGTGGGCACTCTGAGACCAGCCACCCAACACTGACAAACCCTGAGCTCTGGTCCCCGCTTTGAGGATACAGACAACAGCCATTAGTGTGCCAACCTCTGGTCTCGGGCTGCTACTGGGAAGCAGAGACCCTCACGCCTACATTATTAGTGAGCCAGGACTGTCATGGAGTCTGGGGGACCTAAAGGAGGTGGCCTAGTTAGTTTTATGTCAACTTGGTACAAGCTGGGGGTTATCTGGAAAGAAAGATCTTCAATTGAGAATCTACCTTCATTCAATTGGCCCAAAGGCACATTTTTATGGATGGATGATTGATGTGAGAAGGTCCTGTCCACTATGTATGTGTGCTGTCACCTCTGGGCAACTGGTCCTGAGTTGTCTAAGAAAGCAGGCTGAGCAAGCCATGGGGAGCAAGCCAGTAAGCAGCGCCCCTCCATGGCCTCTGCATCAGCTCCTGCCTCGAGGTTCCTGCATTGACCTCCTGCCCTGACTTCCCTCCGTGGTACCCTTTCCTCCTCACGTTGCCCTTGGCTTTATCCCAGCCATAGCAAGCAACTGAGGATAGGGTGATGGGGTCTTTTGGTAAGAACTTAAAGCCCCTACCCTGGATGTCTCACATTGAAGATTTGTACCCGGCTTTTTTATTTGCCTCTCAAAGGTTTCCCCTCTAGAGAAACATCAAGAGCTGGGAGAGTGGGTGGTGAGCTCTCCAGACTGTATGCATGGCCAACAGCTGCTCAGTCATGCTTGCAACAGAATTCCAATTTAGTCTCTTTTTTTCTTTCTTCTTTCTTTCTTTCTTCTCTTTCTTTTTTTTCTTTTTTTCTGAGACAGGGTTTCTCTGTGTAGCCCTGGCTGTCCTAGAATTCACTTTGTAGACCAGGCTGGCCTCGAACTCAGAAATCCACCTGCCTCTGCCTCCCGGATGCTGGGATTAAAGGCGTGCTCCACCACCCCCGACCCAATTTAGTCTCTTAAGAGCTGAACATTTGTCCGTGTGAATGTTTGGGTGTGTGCACATACCTGGAAGCCAGGCTTCCAGGTTCTTGGGTACCATCCACCTTGGGGTTTTTGTGGGTGGGGCACCTTGCTTTTAGGTACAGCATTTCCCATTGGCTGGGAGTTCACTCAGGAGGCTAGGTTGGCTTTTCCAGCAAGCTCTGGGGATCTGCTCCTCTGTGTCCCCATTGCTGAGATTATCAGGGTGAGCCACCGTGCCCAGCTCTTTTGCTTGGGTGTCTGCAAATCAACCTCAGCTCCACCTGCTTGGACTTTACCAGATGAGCCATCTCCACACTTCAACAACTAAATATTTGAAGGTAAATTGTACCCAACTCATCTCCAAGGGAAGAAAACCAACCATAAATAACACCTCTGCCCTTGTCAGCGACTGAAGTAAGACCGCCTGACATGGCTCTAACCCTGATGGAAAATCTGACGGAAGCTCCTGGAAACGGATATCTTCATCTTCCAGAGTTGACACTGTCAAAACTGGTGTCTTGGTGCCTGGGGCTTCTTCAGCTGTCTCGAAAACAGGATGAAAAAGAGTAAGACCCAAAAGCTAGCCCCTGCGATGCTGGAAGACTCTGCAGTTCATTATAGAGCTGCCTTATCTAAAGACATCTTGATATAGAGGAAAATTATGCCCTGATCCATGCTGGCTTTGGGAGAATTGTTCCTGTTTTTATCTGTGCCAGCACACTTTCCCGTGTTGGATCTGGGATGAGCAAAATCTCCCTGGCTTGGATGGCAAATGGTATAGTCTCCTCAACTTGCAATAAATGCCCTTATTTTTAAAGCCATTTTGAGTTAAACTCATTCTCTGCATCCAAAATAGTCTTAATTAACCCAAGTCTAGAGAGAGGCGGGGAGGATATATCGGTGTACATCTACACAAGGCGGGGAGGGGCTGAAGTTCAGAGTGAAGGCTTTGTGGAATTTCCTGTTCCTTGTGCTTTCTCCTCTTTGCTCTTTTGTAAACACTGTGACTATGAAAGCCCAACGCACACGAGAGAGATGAGGGGGAAATGAAGCACACAAAAAAGAAATGAGCACTGTAATGGTTTGTATGTGCTAGGCCCAGGGAGTGGCACTAATAGAGGGTGTGGCCTTGTCGGAGTGGGTGTGGCCTTGTTGGAGTGGGTGTGGCCTTGTTGGAGTGGGTGTGGCCTTGTAGGAGTAATTCCTACAACACTCTAGAGAACTACAATGCGATGTCAAAGAAGACTTTGTTTTGCCCAGAGAGTCTTCAAGATGTCTAACCATATTATGCCATTTTGAAATGCCTTCCTCTATGTCTAAGGAGCATGCTTGGTGATGGTGATACATGGTACATGCTGCTGTAACAGAAGTAAGCAAGACATCGGAAGCCAGACAAGCCAGTGCCCAGGTCCCATGTGTACCTCATTCCATCCTCAGTAAGCGACTCAGTCCAAATGACTCTGAGTGAGAAGTGATGTAACAAAACTTTGTGATGGTTCCTCTTAACTGTCAGCTTGACAGAATCTAGACTCACCAAGGAAAGGGGGGGTCTCAAGGAGGGACTATCTAGATCAGGTTATCCCATGGGCATGTCTGTGGGGGACGTTATCATGATTAACTTACTTGAGGTGGGAAGACCTGACCACTGTGGGCAGCACCACTCCCTCGGCTTAAGGTCTTGACCAATTAAAAGGGAAAAACAAGCTGAATACTAACAAGCATGTACTCATTTTCTCTCTGCTCTTGACAGTGGATGCAACTGACTGCTTCAAGTTCCTGCCTCCCTGACTTACCTGAAATTATGAACTATAACCTAGAATTGTGAACCAATTAAACCCTTTCTCTCTGAGTTGCTTTTATTAGGTTTTGCTTTGTTTTGCTTTATCACAGCAAAAAAAGAAGCCAGGACAGCCTCCTTCATGGAATGCCTGGGCTGTCACAGAATGAAAGACTACACATAGAAAGTGTAGTGCTTGCACATCGTGGTTGCCAACTGCTGCTTCCAAAAGCCAGAAGCATTAATAATTTTTTCAAAGCTAGAAGTATGAGAAGTCACCCTTGCCAGAAAAAGGTTCTTTCTCACTGCAGGATTTGCTAAAAGCATACCAGGTTTGACTTCTGGGACATCTTCAGGGTCAGTTTCCACATACAGGAAAATTCATACCAACCGTGGCTGAAAGGCCATTTGAGGGCTACAATGAACATGCCAAACATTCATGGTTACCTTCTATTCAAAGATAGGACCATCAAGTTCCCAACTTCCAGACTCTCTTGCAGCTAGAAGGACTTATAGCCTATGAATGTCAGTCAAAAACCTGCAAAGGCTCCTAGGAAAGACTTGGTTTGGTTTGATTTGGTTTGATTTGGTTTGCTTTGCTTTGTTTTGCTTTGCTTTGCTTTTAGTTTGTTTTGTTTTTACCTGGAACAGTGAAGCTTTGAACATTGTGATGATAATATCTTATTATATAATAAATATAAACATACTGTACTTTGAAATCTGATGAGTAAATTCTAAGTGTTCTTATCACACACACAAGTGGCATATGAAGCCAGGGGTGGTGACACAAATCTGCAATCCTGACATTCAAACAGCTAAAGCAGGGGCATCGCTGGGAGTGCAGGGCTAGTGTGGGCTGCATGAGTTCCAGGCTGGTCAGAGTTACAGAATGAGATACCATTCCAAAAATGATATTTTTTTATATGTTGAAAAGCTTAATGTGGTAACTCCAAAATATACAAATACTCAAATATTATGTTGTTTGCCATCTATAAATACATAAAATCTACATGTTTATTAACATAAGTAAAAGATTAAATTTTTTAAAATTGGGCTCAGATAAGGTTAACAGATTTGAAGGCTGAAATGGCAACAGCCACTTTGACACCTCGAGGGAAAAATGCAAGAGAATTATAAAGCTCTCATTCTGGGATGGAGCAGCCAATGGGCCAGAGGTAGGAGCCACCTTCCCTCAAATCCTTATGTTATTTTAAAAATAAAATAAAACAAACCACTTATTCAGATTGGTGCTACTTTCAGCTAAATGAAATGTCAAAAAAAAAAGTAATAGCAAGAAAGTTCTGATTGGGATTTTTAATCTTGCAAATCAAATTTAAAATTAGGAAGATATGTTTGTGTCTCGTATTAAAGCAACTCGAGGCTGTGATTAGGTTGCTATGACTCCGTGCTCTGACTATCACGCTGGGAAATATTTTGGATGATTTGCTCTGGGCAGAGCAGAATTTTTTAAATCCAATGATATCCCCGTATGTGTGAAGATTCGTGGTCTCCTGCTTAAGTTCCAGAGCAAGTTTATCGAGATGAGCCTTTCCCAGGGGCCCCTTTACCTCTGGGGTTCTCTCCTTGCCCTCTGCAGCATCCCTGCAGTCAACCACTCTTTCTTCTTCTTCAGCTACCTGCCTCTGCCAGGGTTCTTCACCCATCCGTGAGATTCAACCACGCTCCAGCCTCCTCATCTGTCCGCATGTTCTCGAAATCTCGCATCCTTTTCGAGATTCACAGCCTATTTCCATTGTACTTCCTCAACCCTGTTGAGTACTTCCAGCATCAGATGACTGACAGCAGGGCCGATGGAGGTGGAGCCTGTGGGTGGGGCCAAGGAGCATGCCCTAAAGACATGGTGGACCAGAGGATGCGGCAGCGTGTGGGCAGCATGCGGAGGCCCAAAACTGATGGTGTCACTCTCGATGAGGTCATGAAAGCAAAAGTGGAGTCTAGAAGACCAGATGTACCCTCCGTTCATCTGACAGGCTGGGTAAACAGAGAGAAATGCATCGTCCCTCACTGGAACTTCGTTTTCTCAACCGTAAAACAAGGCCCCTTTTCTAAGTAAGGGTTACTATTGCTATGATGAGACACCATGACCAAAGTTGAAGAGAAGAGGATTTATTCAGCTTATTCTTCCACATCACTGTTTATCGTGGAAGGAAGTCAGGACAGGAACTCAAGCAGGGCAGGAACCCGGAGGCAGGAGCTGATGCAGAAGCCATGGAGGGTGCTGCTTACTGGCTTGCTCCTCGTGGCTTGTGCACATCCCAGTCTTATGGAGGTATTTTCTCAAGTGAGGCTCCCTCCTCTCTGACCACTCTACCTTTTGTCAAGTTGACACAAAGTAGTCATCACAGTCCTGTATGCACGCTAAATTTGCTGAAATGTCTGCAATCCTGAGAATGGCTGTTAATGGGGAAGGGGGCACCCAGTTAGACTTCCAGCTTTAGAAACTTCTGCAGGAGATGGCAGAGAACTCTGGCCATGGGCTGGAGAGATAGCTCAGTCAAGAGTTTTCCTCAAAAACGGAGAGACCTGAGTTTTATTCCAGAAAGCCACATAAAAATGCTCCTGTGCTTATATTTCTGGTCCTGGGGCACCAAAGACAGGCAGGTTCCCAGAGCTCACTGGCCCGAGAGCTTAGCTTTATCACCGCATGCTAGGCCAGTGAGAGGCCCTGTCTCCAAGCACAATGTGTCCTCTGGCCACATGTACACATGGAGGAGTGCACATATACCATGTGCATGCACAGCTAGAAGCATCCATGTACCCTCCCCCATGGAAACACAGGCTCACGTGCACCAAATATTTTTCTTTTAGAAAAGAAAGAAAAACTCCCTTGCTAAGTGTGACTCTAACTACACATTCCCTTCGAAGACATCCTCCTCTTTCTCTCAGCCACAGAGACACTAATCACATTTAATCATAGACAAGGCTACTAAATGAAGTCCAGGAGAAATGCCTCACTGCGGAGGGTTGGCACATGCCCTCTTGTGTCCTCAATAAGAAAACTGAAACCCCCCATTTATTCTGGAATCTTTGACCCAGGAGGAAGTGTAGGGAGGTGTCCCTTCTTGCTGCAGGAGTGAGTGTTGTCACTTCAAGCACATGAGGAAAGGCCAGCCCCATCCAGAAGCAGACAGGAAGAAGCTGAGCAGCCAAGGGTAAGATGCCCTGTCGGATGCACTGTCACAGCTCTCAGTGTCAGTAAGCGCCTGGTGTGTGTATCTTTCCGGCAGCTTCCCACCATGCATTTAGCATGCTGCTCAAAGCCTGCATCCCTTGCCACACACTAGCACTGCCTTTTACTCCATCAAGGAACCTGGAGAGTTTGCAAGAGGGACTTGCTAGTCAACAGAGGAGAGGTCTTCTCTCAGTATGATTCTAGAGCACAGGGTGGGGTGGGCTGGGGGATGGGAGGGAAGTGTGTGTGGGGTGCTCACTTCTGTCTTTGCATTTCAGCTGCACCTCTCAGGATTCTTTACAACCTCTTGCCCTGCACCTGGACCATGTCCTGAGATGGCTCTTCAGCCAGTTTTCTCATCGATCCATGGTGTGTGTGTGTGTGTGTGTGTGTGTGTGTGTGTACGTGTGTATGTATGCATGCATGTTTGTGTGTGTGCAGGTGCTTGTGTGCACATGCATGTGTGCATGCACCCTTGTATTTGTGTGTTTGCATGCGTGCATGCATGTGGGGGGTGCGTGTGCATGTGTGATTGTCCGTGTGTGTGCACATACACGCATGCATTTGTGTATGTGTGTGTGCACATGCATGTATGCATGTGCCTGTGTGTGTTTGTGTGTGTGTGTGCATGTGTATACACATGCCTGTTAGATTGTTTACATGACTGTGCTCACATTCTGGATCATTTTTCCCACCCTCTACACACAGCTGTTTATAGCGAGAATCCCTGTTTATCGTTCTTAGAAGGTATCACCTTCCTTTGGATTCCAAGCCCCACTGGGCCTTCAGAGAAGGATAAAAAGCCCCATGAGGCAAAGCAGAACTTTCCTCCCAGAGAACATAAAAAGCATTACAAAATGCACTTAAACCTTTCCCACTGACAAATTACAGGGGGATTTCCTTTGTAAGGAAGACAGATGAACGACAGGCTATCTCGCTTTAGTGCACTCTCCTGGGCTCCGTATATTTTCTTGGTGTCACTGGGAACAGAACTGCATAGGATGCAGACTCCAGAGTTGGCCCAGGCATACCCCACAGTGCACCTCCCTCCGCACTCGCTGCCTTAACATAACTCAACAGCCACAATTCCGGCATCAACACAACCCCCTTCTCTGCCTCTCAGGTCTCCCTGTGGAGGCTGTGGGAACTTTTTCCCTTCCCCATTGTATCCCGCCCTTGACATTCTCTCTCACAACAGGAGAATGGAGTGGTCATGATCTGTGAGTGTGGTGTCAGGCTCACTTCAGTCATGGCTACCTGCATGGCCTTGGCTGAGTCACTCAACCTCCCGATGCCTTGAATCAACCCTTGTGTGATAAATGAAGCTCGTGTGCAGATGGACACGCTCAGAGTTTTGACCGATGTGCGATCTGTGCTAAGTATATGTGAAAAGTAATTTTGAAATAAACAATGAATCTCAGTAGAAACAGCATTGACCATGTGGAAATGGGCTCTTATCTGATAAGAACAGGCCTTTGGTCAAGGGTAGATCCGATCTGCCATCACAATGAGATTGAGAAGGGCAGATCTGCTTGCAAAAGTGCTAAATCAAAGACTTCCTTCCAGGAGAGAAGGGGATGCTCCTGAGATTCTCAGGGATAGGTGGAGCCCATGTCTTGGAAAGCTGAACCTGGCAAGATCCTTGAGGGGCTTTTCTGAGCTCTGAGGGAGGAAGAAACACTGCTGGGTGTGCATGGGGGTGGGGGTGGGGAATGGGGATTAGGGGGTGGGTCTCTGACTGGTTGAGCTTTTTTGAGGACATTTCTCAGACCTGCTTAGCTGCCTGCCAATCCTGCAGAACTCTGGGATGGACCTTTCCCGAGTCTTCCCCTGGCCTAGGCTGGGACTTTGTGGTGACACAGCTAGCTGCTTTGGAGTTGGCCCCCGTTCAGCCAAGCAGAAGTTTGGTAACAGCCATTACTTTGTTCTCTTACGGGTGCTCTTTTCAGGGTGAGTGGGCCTGTGGGTTGCCTCTCTCCAGGAAGAGTTTGTTGCACAACCTGTAGGATCTGCCATAGGTGACCTTGGGTGATAGACTCAGTTCTCTTGATACCCATTTCCTCTGCTGAGAGGAACTGCCTCTCTCCAGGAGGCTCAGGAAAGGATGCTGAATAAACACTCCATGGTGGTTGCCATGAGTTAAGCTGCCCTTAGGAGCATGGTACCCCTCCCCTCTGAGCAGCTTCAGCAGCCCCCTCCCTTTTCTGGGTCTTGAGCCCTCCTGGCTCCCTGTGTTGGGAGAACTCATGGGAGTGTTTTCACAGCTTTGTTGCTGTTATTTAACCATCCCCACCACCACCACCACCATCCCCTCCAAAAAATAACCGGGTAGACCAACACAACAATTGATGTTTGCTTTGCCCTCACCTAGGCAGTCTGGTGGGGGCACAGCAGGGATATCTGGCCTCTGTCCCATCCACCATCAGATGAATGGATGAATATTGCCCATGCACTGGTGCCAAGTTTGGGCTAGGAACTCAGCTAAAGCTAAGGGCTGAAAGCTGGGACCTTCCACAGAGACCTTCCCTTGGGCTTCTTCACTGCATAGTGGCTGCGTTCCGATGGGCACACACCAGGCAGGGCGGTGATCTCCTATGGAATGGCTGGGCTTGTCCTATGGCACCACTTTGAGAGTATTATACCACTGGAGACTGCGTGGAAAGTCCCCCAGACCCGTGGTAGGGGAGAGGGATGCATAAGGCTGTAGACATGCATGTGAAGCTGAAGATACTGTGGTCCATAAACTCTGCCACAGTTACTGATACATTTATAAAAAGATAAAGAGGCGTGAGAATGTGTTCTATGGAGGTGCCCATGATGAGGCATCCCTTCCCCCCGAGAGACCAGCCACACAATGGTAAGTATAGAATAGAATAGAATAGAATAGAATAGAATAGAATAGAATAGAATAGAATAGAATAGAATTTATTTAGGGCATGGGGAGGGGAGTTAAGAGGGTAGTAGAAGCAGAGAAAGGCAGAGAGAGGGAGAGAGTGGAGAAGTAGAAGCTAACCATAACCATGTGGAGAGAGGGGGAAGGAATGGGGAGAGGAGGGGAGCAAGAGGGACAGGCAAGAGAGCAAGAGGCAAGAGAGAGAGGCAAGAGAGAGAGGAGGGGGCAAGCAACCCCTTTTATAGTGGGTCAGGCCTATCTGGCTGTTGCCAGGTAACTGTGGGGTGGAGCTTAGATAGAATGCTAACAATTACTCTCTTGCAACTTCCCAGATTCCAAAGGATTGGCCTTCCCCAAACAGCTTTGGTCAAGTCATGGCTGAAAGTAGCCAAGCTGGGATGTTCCGACCACACTGAGCCACACCCATCTGTTAGCCTTAGATCTCCCGGTGTGCCGTGGCATGTGTGCAAGCCCCTCCCTCACACTAAACAAAGAAATGTTAAGACATTTGAGAGTTGGGGCTGGAGTCATGGCTCAGCAGGTAGGAGCACTGACTGCTCTTCCGAGGGTCCTGAGTTCAATTCCCAGCCACCACATGGTGGCTCACAACCACCCGTAATGAGATCTGATGCCCTCTTCTGGTGTGTCTGAAGACAGCTATTTATACCTATTATTATAAATAGGTGTGTATAATAAATCTTTGGAAAAAAAAAGAAAAAGAAAGAAATTTGAGAGTTGTTTACGAATGCGTTGGAGCATGCACACTAACTGCTTCGTGGTTGGTCCTGGCTGCTGGCCCGGGACGTCTAAACAATGAGCTTCTATCGGAAGCAGGTGATTGGTTAGCACTAATCACCTGACCTGAACACAGCCAATCCAGAGACTTCAAACATACAAATAAGCTGAGACCCTCAGCTTCTCTGTCAGAGACACGACAGAGACTTGACACGAAGCCATTTCCTCCACGAGACGGACAGCCACAGACTGGAACTGGAGCAGCTTTCAGAGTCTGATGCAAACTTGGAAGAGCAGAAACCAAGAGATGGGGCTGGAGGCAGCAGATGACAGGAGCACGGGGCAAACAGAGACAAAGAGAGGCAGAAGACATCCACTGTAGCCTTCGAGATTCTGGAACTTCCCATTCCAAGATGTAGGCTCGGCTTCTTCGCTTGGCACCCGCTTGTGCCCTTTACATGTTGTCTGATCTCACTGAAATAATGTAGCTATTCACCCGCTCATAGAAACCATTCACCTATTTCCTAGGAAAGGAAACCAAAGCTCAGAGATGTTAACTAACTTGGCTGAGATAGCACAGCAGCCACGGAGAGGCTGAGCAGGACTGGAATAGGAAAACATCCTGTGCCCAGGCCCCAACCCTACTGGTGCCCCAGGAGATGAGTTGGTTTTAGTAACAACCCTGCCCTAGATAGGTGACATTGCTCTGGGATTCTGTCGCCCTGGTAATACTCTGATTCCGCCTCTTTCTGGAGCTGAGTTAATTGCCAAGACTGAGGGCACCACCCCCTCCATTCACCCAGCGGGACCGGGACCCCAAGCCTTAACAAGGCAACCTAGGACAAAGGGTGTTGGATGGCCTCTGACTAAACATTCCTAGCAGGGGATTGGCTGGCGAGGGAGAAAAACTGAAGACCAAGGAGAGAGGCTTCGGGGGGAGGGGGAGGGGGAGGGGGGCTTGCCATTGATTTCTTTGCCAATGAGAAAAGTCTTTTAAAAACCACTTTTTAGCTGCAGCCCTCAGATGCCTGAGCTGTTCCGCGGAGGGAGGGAGGGGGAGGGAATCAAAGCCTGAATCAGATCAAACTGTGATCTTTCACTCATCCGAAAAAAGCGGCCATCTTGGTAAACAGGAAATTAGAACTTCAAACAGAAGAAATGGGGTGGGGAGGTGACCTAGTCAAAAAGTGAGCCTGGAGAGTCTGACTAGAGCATCTCACAGAGCCCTTTTCTTTCTCCGGTCCCCTATTCCCAGATAGGAAAGCCATGACTGAGGTGAAAAAGAGAATTTGGGACCGACCTGCCCTGCTTTCTTCCACGTCCTAATGTCTCCCTTCGACCAACACTCATCTTCTTGATGTCTGCCCCAGAACTGTTTCCGGCTTAGTTAGGATGCTCCACCCTCTCCAAATGACAAATTAATGGCTCAACACACGCCTTTTCTTACAGAGAGCAGAGAGCAAAGGACAGAGGGCAGAAGATAACTTGCAAGAGGTGGTGGCTGTTTCCTTCCACCATGTGCGTCCAGGACATCAGACTCAGGTAACCAGGGTGGCTACAAGCACCTTTATTAGCTGAGCCATCTCTAGGGTGATTTGAATATGCTTGGCCCAGGGAGTGGCACTATTAGGTGTGGCCTTGTTGGAGTAGGCGTGTCAATGTGGGTGTGGCTGTAAGACCCTCATCCTAGCTGCCTGGAAATCAGTCTTCCACTGGTAGCCTTCAGAGGAAGATGTAGAACCTCAGCTCCTCCTGCACCATGCCTGCCTGGATGCTGCCATGCTCCTGCCTTGATGATAATGGACTGAACCTCTGAACCTGTAAGCCAGCCCCAATGAAATGTTGTCCTTATAAGAGTTGCCTTGATCATGGTGTCTGTTTTACTGTTCACAGCAGTAAAACCCTAAGACATTGCACGCATGCGTGTGTGTGTGTGTGTGTGTGTGCGCACACACACACACACACACACACACACACACACACCACCTCACCAGCCTACAAGGACCTGAGACTTGGATGGCAGAGAGTCCCAAGCCTTCAGCCACTCAGACTCCAGGTTGGAGGCCCCGTGGGCAGTGTGCTGACCAGGGGATGCTTTTGGAATGGAGTGCTCTGCAGTCAGCCCCTCGCTGCCTCAGCTGCATAGAGTTGCCTCGTCCACAGCCAGACCCAGGGTGTACCTGATTCCCTTGGAAGCTTATAACCAATTATTGACCAACAGAGGGTTTCAGCTTCAGGGGTGGGTTTGAAAAGTCACCCCACCACCAAACTCCTATCTTCAGAATGCCCATACTACTGGGTGGCTTCCTTGTTGATACTAGTGTGTGTGAGACCATGTGTGTGCACCTATGTGTATGTGTGTGTGAGTGGATGTGGATGTGTGTGTGCGTGTGTGTGCCAATGGATGTGTTAATGTGTGTGTGTGTGTGTGAGTATGTGTGTAAACATGTGTAGATGAGTGTGTTGGCACACCCCTTGACCCCGACACTTGAAAGCTATTCCCTAAATCAACTCCAGTAAACAGTAAGCCATCTACCCTGGCTTCTTGCCGGAAACTCCACGGGTGAGTCCAACTTGCAGCTCCGTGTATTCCTAACATCACACATCCTTCCACAGAATACAGGGATGGAGGCACAGAATGGGCCCTGAGGCCACGAGGAGTTCTACTGATATACCCAAGCCACAGCCGACAGGAAGGGTAAGAGAAGATAACAATGCAACCATCCCTCCAGCTGCCATTGCCCCTGCCGAGGTCCTCTGCCTCAGCTCAGAGGATGAACTCCCCCACTGTGAACCTAGGGGGCATATTGATCAACCAAAGGGCTCCATTCATCTGATAACAGAGAATATGTGGTCCCTGCTCTCAGACGGCAACCTTGCTCAATTCCAGCCACTACTCCCCTCAGCCTACAGCCCTTCCCTCTTCCCGTCATTGTCGCTCCTCCACATAGCAATTTTGTCGTGAAGACTCCCTGCACCTTTTCAACTCTGTAATCACCCAGCAGTTGGTAAGAACTATTAATATTGGGTCTCGTTGATTTTTTTTCTCAATTGGAAGAACATAGTACTCAGGGGACACAAGCCCTCTATTTGTCTGTGGCAAAAAAAAACACCGCACCTAGGTGTCTCAGAACGCCCTTTAAATCGCAGACTGAGAAGGAGTTTCAGGACCCTGGAGAGTGTCCTTCCCGCGAGGTCAGCTTCTCTGGCACCTTTTCCGAGATCCTGGGTGTAGCCGTGACTCTTCTGGACCTATTACTAACCAGAAAACAAACAAACAGAGCCAATGCTTTGATTCGGAAAACCATTTAAAATGCGTATGTGTATGTGTGTGGTTTCTAGGGACAAAACTCGGGTCCTATGGGAGAGCAGAGAGTTCTTCGTCATAAAGCCGTCTCATCAGCTCAGACAACCATCTCTTACGCCTAAAATATGGCATCTCTCTTTGATGGACCTCGAGAGATAATGTGTACACTTTCGATGCACAGCATTCACTCACTAAGTGCCCGATACAGGGTTGCAAGACACTTTTCTTGTAATTTTACAAAATCGAGGGGTAATAAGTGATCACACCCCTGGACATTTGCTAAATGCCAGGCAGTCTGCTGAGATACAGAGAAGTGTGTGCACACACATGTAATCTACACTTCCATGTCTGTCTGCAGTTGCCTATCCGCAATCCTGCAGAGATGTGGTAGTGTATGGGGATCTAAAACATTCTTGGGTGTTGATAAAAACTGATATAAGGTATGAGAGACTCATTTCACCTACCCTATGCCTTGTGAGGAAGCTGAAGAAAGTAGCACGTGAGACCCTGCAACAGTAGTGTTATAGAAGTCAGTCCAGGCAGTCTGACCTAGGGGCCTCTATGGTTTATTGTAAAATGTAACATTTCAGTGCCTTTTTATGTATTCTTTTTTTGAGTGCCTTTTTATGTATTCTTTGAAATTTTCATACATGTGTACCATGTATTTCAATTGTATCAAAACACACACACACACACACACACACACACACACACGTTTTTCAGAGGCTGAAATCCAGTGGCGATAATGTGCTCATCAGGTTATTGGATGGCTTCGGAGCTGTCCCAGGTACCTCAGACGCATTGTCAGTCCCTAGGAAAGTGGACCTGAATACACAGTGCACCTAACACAAGACTTCCAAACACATGACCCCCAAACACATGACCCCCCCCAGGGCTCATGAACAGTATGGGGCAGTACCTATCCATCGTTTCTATTGTCACCACCACCATCCCACTGTTTCGAGAACCATGTGAGGTGATAGTTGTAAAATGGTCCAGATATACACACACAGCATCATCAAGGGCTTCCCTGACATCACCTCCTCCATTCTGGTTCTGAAGAAAGCATCGATCCTGCTGCATGCTGTCTGGCTCCTGGGACACTGCCATGGCTCAAAGCCCACCCATCTCAGGATGATGAATAGCAACCCAGTGAAACGCTGAGTCTGGCTGGAACGCCCATCTGCCACACCCCAGGAAAGCAGCCCAGGTTGCTGGAGCAGCCACTGGCATCTGATCTCTCAGCTAAATTCAGATTGGCAGTTGATGAGGGTCTCTTTCTGAGAGTCATTTTCAAGGCTCACCGAGCTGGCTGGCATGTCACTGTGAGGGAGTGGGAACTTCAGTCAAGGCAGGTGCTTCTGTCTACAAATGGCTGCTGAAGTTCTTCAGTGTTCCTTCCTGTCCCCTCTACACTCTTAACTGCTTCATCTTGAAGAACAGGGAAAACATTTTAGCTAGGGCTGCTTTTCTCAAGGTGTGGGTTTAGAGATATTGAATCATGAAATCTTAGGGATCTGGATAGAGCTGGTTTAAAGTCTGCTCTGGGCTTCAATCTACAGATCAAGAAACTGATTGAACAAGGAGAGATTTGCCTAATGCGAGAGGCATGTTATTTCAGAATTCTATTGGAGTTACAAAGCAGGGTTTCAGACCCAGATGTCTTAGCCAGCATTGTGTTGCTGAGAAGAGACAACATTACCAAGGCAACTCTTATTTAAAAAAAAAAAAAAGCATTTAATTGGGGCTGGCCTACAGCTTCAGAAGTTTATAGTCTGTTATTGTCATGGGAGGGAGTGTGGCGGCGTGCAGGCAAAGGTGGTGCTGGAGAAGGAGCTGGGAATTCTACATGGGGATCCTCAGGCAGCAGGAAAAAAAGAGACACTGGTCCTGGCATGGGTTTTCAGAACCTCAGAGCCCACCGGAAGTGACATAGTTCCTCCAGCAAGGCTACACCTCCCAATCCTTCTCAAATAGTGCCGCTCCCTGATGACTGGGCATTAAAGTCTATGAATCTATGAGAACCTTTCTCATTCAAACGACCATATCAGACCACCTGGATGAAGTTCAGATCCTCATGGTGTTGGTTCCACGCCAGGGGAGTCAGGTTATCCCAAAAAACATGAGAGGCCTTCTTGTTGTAAAAGCATGAGGCAGTTTAATGACGGAGCTCTCCGGGCTTATCTCACACAGGAGGCAGAGGCATCGACCCTGAGACTCAAAAGCTAGGGGTTTTTATAGGGAGAGGGTTGGGGGATTTGGGGGGAACTTGGCGCAGCTTCACACAATTGGCTTGATTACAAGTCAGTAGAATAATACATGCAGGTTATAGCATCAGCAATTCCAGGGAGTGTCAGCGAGACCCAGGCCGCCAGATGGGTCAATCAAAAAAATAACCCAAAACAGTTCCTGTGTTTATGTCTATCCTTGGGGTTGCCCATCCTCAGGAATGTCCAAACAAGGGGCTCTCCTGGACATGCCTGGACTTGTTATTGTAAAATCTTCAGCTAGGCCTTCAGGGCCTGTCAGGCCTCAGGCCTTCAAGTTCCTAATATTGCCCTATTTGTCTCATGTTATACTTTTGACTATAAGTTCTTTGCTTTTCTTGAATTCAATTCCTTCCAATGGCCTTGCGCCATCCCCTCTGTTTTCTCATCTAAAACCAGAGTCTAAGACACACACACCTTCTTATGTCACGGAGACCATCAAATGTGCCACAGACTACACACACTTTGTAACATCATTCCTTGTGCTAAAAATACACCCTGAAGAAGGGCTTCTCCCTACTTTAGTATTGATGGAGTGGGTCTATGTTTTCAAAAGCTATCCAGATGCCATGGCGGAACTCACTCTGTAAACCAGGCTGGCCTCAAACTCAGAGATCCATCCTCCTCTGCCTCCTGAATGCTGGCGTTAAAGGTGTGTGTCACCACACCCTCCATGGAAAGGGCACTTCTTAAGATTCCAGGTTGTAAGTTTCTCTACTTCTCCTTTAGTGTTTAATATCCTCTGTCTCTCATAAACTTGGTTACCCTTTGGCTCTTCAAAACTGGGAATCCTTGAAATTGAGTAAGGAGACCCCATATGTTTGAAAGCACCTATCCCCTTCCATAATACACACTCACGTGTTCAAGATTCGGGGGAGTCACTCGGGACTTGAAAACTAAGTCTGCACAGTCTTATGTGCAGAGCCTTCATTATAAAAATCACTCTGCATAGTTTTGGTGACACTCGCACATCATGAACACAGTCTGGGACATTCTGACGAAAAACTCAAGGACTCATGTCACAAGACCAGCCCATCACCTTATATCTCACAGCTGTCCAGCCCGACCAAGATGTNTTTCTTTTTTTTTTTTTTTTTGGTTTTTCGAGTCAGGGTTTCTCTGTGTAGCCCTGGCTGTCCTGGAACTCACTTTGTAGACCAGGCTGGCCTCGAACTCAGAAATCCACCTGCCTCTGCCTCCCGAGTGCCGGGATTAAAGGCATGCGCCACCACGCCCGGCTCAAGATGTATTTCTAACAAATAATGCCTATCTGACATCTTCTGCCCAAATTCCCAAACTCCCAGGGAACACTGCATCAGTAATCATGCTTTATTTTAAGGTCTTTTGTTTTTGTTTTTGTTTTTTCCAGACAAGGTTTCTCTGTGTAGCCAACTCAGAAATCGCCTGCCTCTGCCTCCCAAGTGCTGGGATTAAAGGCGTGCGCCACCACGCCCGGTTTTAAGGTCTTGTTATGGGTGTGCACACAAGAGTCAGGGAGACTCCAGATGAGGGTGTGAGATTCCCGGAGATGGAGTTAGAGCTGGCTGTGAGCCAACTGATGTGGGTGCTGGTCACGAACGAGATCCTGGTCCTCAGGGAAGAGCAGTGAGTGCGCTTAACCACAGCGTCATCTCTCTAGCTAGCCAGAATGACCAACTCCCACCCACCCCAACCCCCACCCAAACTGAACCAGTCAGATTCTCTCCCAGGAACACCTGGGCTGAATGCCCCTGCGGCTGGAGGCTCAGACCTCCTCCTCCAACCCGCTCCTGGATTGCTGGAGAAACACAGCAGTGCCAGGCCCGTGCTCTATCCCTCGCTCCCCAGATTTCCGAGACAAGTCTCTGACACTGCGCGCTGATAATGTTCCCGGACTTTCGCCTGAGTGACTTCCCCATTCTCACCTCATCACAGAAAATACAGGATGGCAGCCGTGCTTGTGACTGGCTGGGCCTGCGTCAGATGCCCTTCAGCCATGATTGGCAATCCCTCCCAGGATGGAGAGCCTGAGAAGCAAGAGCAGATGCGTTTCCATGGTCAGAAGATTCACCGAGGACTGGTGTGTGAGTGTGTGTGTGTGTGTGTGTGTGTGTGTGTGTGTAAAGACAAATACAGTCCACATTAGATAACATTTAGACTTTTCTTTATTGTGAAAGTCTCGAATCTTTCTTTGTTGGCAAATGGGACTGTTTGGGCTGTCAGGCCCATCCTCCTGCTGCCTAGTGAGTACAAGCCAGTTTCGAGAGAATAGAGCCAGACCTGCTCCTAAAAGTAAACTTTCGGGGGTGTGATGAGCCAGCCTTGTAATCCCGGCTTTTGGGGAGGCCATAGAAGGAGGGTGGCACCCTCAAGGACAGCAAGACCCTGTCTCTAAAAAAAGCAAACAAGAAGAAAGATTTTTGTTTTTTGTTTTTGTCTTTTTGAGTCACGGTTTCTCTGTGTAGCCCTGGCTGTCCCAGATCTCACTCTGTAGACCAGGCTGGCCTCGAACTCAGAGACCCGCCTGCCTCTGCCTCCTAAGTGCTGGGACGAAAGGTGTACGCCACCATTTTTAAAGCCTGGTAAACAAGAATTCCACGCCTGAGAGCTGTGGAGGGGGACCCAGCAATTCTAAAGGGAGAAATAGAGCCGCATAGATTATGGGCTGTTTCACCAACATAATCGTCCCCCAAAGGGGGTTTATCTGCCAGCATGTCTTACACTGTCCCGGAAGTTTACATTCCTTAGCCATTAAGATCCTCCTCGCTGTGTGACTCTTACCTGACACACCGAATTCTCTGTTCTTTGCTGGTCTCCTCGGACAATGCCGAGGTCTGTAACCTTCGGCTTTCTGCTGAAGTTTAAAGTGAAATGAACTGATAGGAGCTAAAAGAGAGACTCCTGTGACTTTGGAGCCAGAAAGCCTCCAAGGACTGTCTAGGTTCACAGCGAAACATGGGAACCCCAGTCGCAGGCCCTAAAGTTGGAAGCAAGCAGCGTCTGCAGACAGCGCACACATGGTGTGCAATACTCGCTTTCCCATTTGTTCTATGCTCTGATGGCTTTGTGTAGCAATTGTACTGTCGTTTATTAAGCTGATTTTCTTTAAAAAAAAAAAAAAAAAAAAAAAAAAACAGCTCATAGTTTTCCCATAGAGCATCCGTCGGAGCAGCATGATTTATGAGATTAAAGGTTTTGCAAGGTGGGGTGGGGGGGCAGGGTGGCATGATGGTACACACCTGTAATCCCGGCAGAGAGAAGGGCAGGGCCCAGTTCTTGGGCAGCCTGAGTAAACAAGACCTTGTCTCAATACAGTTTGACCAAGTAGATATGACCTTGCTGATACTTTTAGTGAAAAATTAACTGCTCAAATAGAGAAAAAGAAAACCTACCACAAGCCACCGCCTTCATGAATATCTTCAGCCGCATACACACTTCTGCTCTGAAACCTGCCACCAAGAATTAGCCTTGTGGCTTTACAGAGGCCACTTAACCTCTCTGAGCCCTCTCTGTACTGCTCTTTCCTAAAACCCCAACGATACGTGTAGGTAGATGAATTTCCCGAACTTACACCCCCACCTTCCTCCCTGTAATTGTCTTATTTTTCAAAACGTTCGTGTAAGAATTGTGCATATTCGAGGGGTAGAGTGGGATCATTTGGTTCGTGGCTATAAAACACACAACGAGCAGACCTGGTTGACTAATCTCCTTTATCTTTGGCACGGTTGAACTCATCCCTCCTAACGATGAGGTGGCTCAGTGGGTAAAGGTGCTTGTCACCAACGCCTAACAACCTGAGTTTAAGCCTCCGATTCCATACGGTAGAAGGGGAGGACTGACTCCCGTAAACTGACCTCTGACCTCTACATGAAAGAGCATGTGAGTGCACACACACACACACACACACACACACACACACGTTGTCATCTTGTTGTGCTGAGAACACTGGAACTGAGTCCTACCACCTAATTGTGCCTTGCTCTCATTACCCTGCTCCTCCTCCCATTACCCAACTCCTCCTCCCATTGCCTAGCACTTCCTATTACCTGGCTCCTCCCCCATTATCCGGTTCCTCCCCCATTACTCAGCACCCCCCCAGCACCTCTGCCATTACCCAGCACCTCCCCCCATTACCTGGCTTCTCCCCCAATTACCTGGCTCCTCCCCTCCATTACCCGGCTCCTCCCCCATTACCCAGCACCTTCCCCCATTACCCTGCTCCTCCCCCCACTACCCAGCACCTCCCCATTTACTCTTTGGTCACCTGCTACTCCCTAATCCACTCTGTCCTTCAAAGTTCTGTTTCTAATGCACACTTACAAGTGAGCTCGTGTAGCTTGTGGTCTTTCTGGGGTTGACTTAATTTACTTATCGATGCCTTCCAGTCCCATTCTCATTACGTAATAATTTCAAACCAGGGAACCCTATGCTTAAACTTTGAAGCTAAATTTAATCTGAGCTGGCTTCCCTCATTCTCAGCATTTTAAATCTAACAGAGCGTTTTTTCTACCGTTCACTCGAGACCCTTAAAAATCTCAGATATGGGCTGGTGAGATGGCTCAGCGGGTAAGAGCACCCAACTGCTCTTCCAAAGGTGCAGAGTTCAAATCCCAGCAACCACATGGTGGCTCACAACCATCCTTAACAAGATCTGACTCCCTCTTCTGGAGTGTCTGAAGACAGCTACAGTGTACTTACATATAATAAATAAATAAATCTTTAAAAAAAAAATCTCAGATATTTTGACTGTGCTGTTCCCTCTGGAAGCAATGCTGTTCTGACTCCATCTTAGTCTTCATCTGCCAGCCTTCCACGCCTCTGACCACTGCCTCCAGCATAAACCATGCCTTCGATCTAAATAACTCAAGGCCATCATCTTGCATCTCCCATGTGTAATTTTTTTTTAATATGAGCATTGTTTAACAGCTGGCCTCTTATCACACATTTCATGTGACCAGGAATAACATTTACCTTCATGGTGGATGTATTTCCAGAAGTTTCCACAGTGCCTGGAACACAGCAAGCAGCCATTTTGTTGAAAGACTGATTTCTAAGAGGCTGTAGTGTTGGAATTTCATGGAAAGACTCCATCCCCTCTGCTAGCCTGTTTTAGGAGTTTCCACCTTGTGTGGCTGCCTTTGATATCTAGTCTGAACCCTTCCTTATTCTTGGGAGAGGAAAGATTTTATAAATAGAGTTACACCCAGAAGCTTTGAGCTCAAGAACTGCTCCCCTGTTTTCCTAAGGGTCCTGGAAGCTCGAGTCCCAACCCTCAAGGCAGGTGAAGCCCACATCTTCTGCGGATGCAGCCTTCCATCACCTGGCTAATAAAACACATTATCTGGGAAGCTGGTCCAGAAAAGGGTCCCAAAGGAGGCGGCTTGAGAACAGAGAGGAAACGAGAACATTATCCGAGCAGCAAAGAAGCGATCGAGATCTATCACAGTTAATTATTTGTTCTTAATTTTCAGGAAATGAAGGCTGGCCAGGAGAGGGCTTAGGCGGGGTAACACCAAAACCGCTCTTCCCAAACACTGGAGCCCAATTTCCAAGTGAGACTTTGCATAGCCCACGAGTTAATCATCTAAGCACCGGGGCCCCTCGGAGCTGCCTGAGTGAAGATTAATTAGTTTTTGAAATAATAGCTAAATTGATGCGGCGAAGGAGCTCAGACTCCAAAATAATGGCTGAAAATTAGCCACCCTATTTCTTCATCTCTCTTCGCCGGGGCTCCCGGAGGACATTCATCTTTGTTGCTTTTGTAGAAAGGGCTCATTAATCAAACAGGCAGAGATGGGTCTTCCGAAATCTGTGACGTGGAATGAAAAACCAGCCCCGCACAGCACACAGAGAAGAAAGGTGGGTGGCTGTCTGCCCGGAGCTTGTTCCAAACCCAGCCATGGCTAGGGGTTTCTATCCCATAGATCCAGCAAGGCGCTGACCACAACATGCTAATCTTTTCTCCCATGCTAGAAAATGGGCTTGCCACAGGCTGGAGGTTTTCAAGGGTCCAAAAGCTGGACTCCACTAAGGGGATTAAAGCTAACATCATACAGAGTCTTTAAACCAACCTATATAAGTAGAATATCATCTGTTTATTACTGTTACATCCCCCGCCTCCCCTCAACACAGGACATTTTAACACTAAATTTAGCTTTTCACTGAATTTAAGAAGAGAATGGGGCAGAGGGCCTTCGAATAAACGGGTTCCCGCTGCTACAGAAAGCCATCCGCAGACTTGAGGTGCTGGCTGCTGGAAGCCTTGGGCAGACCATTTGTAACTCAGTGAGGATCAAGGCTGGGTCAGTGAGGGCACCAATATCTCACAGAGTGGTGAACATCAAGCAAGAGCAACTCCAAAAGATCATAGATGTCACACAATACACCGCTGTCACCCCAGACAAATAAATACCCAACTATCAGAAAGCTTCAGGGACCCAGTCCTTGGCTCACATAGAGCCCGTTATCTAGAACCTCAAACTGAACATGGGCTACTGAATGCCACATCCTGCCTCCCTCCCTCCCTCCCTAGGGCAAGAAGCCCAGGTTTCTGACTCTACGTAAAGATTCACCTGCTCCATCCCCACCACTGAAGCCTGATTCTTCTCTCCCTTCTATATCTCTGTTGTATGATGCAGGTTCTAGACCACGCCCTCTCTGTCCTCCAGGCCTTCCCAGGTGCTGACGTCCTGGACTGCCTCTGGATAGAGAGGACACAGATGTGACCCCTAGACAAATGGCTGTTTATAAAGGGGAAACCCCATGTTTGAATGAGGTGTTTCATTTCAATTGGGCATGTTAATTAGGGTGTCCAAAAGGGTGCTTTTGATTGCTGGACCTCAATACTTTGATAGCTTGACGTTGGGAGTCAGCCTCAGGAAGAGGAAGTGGCCAAATAAGGGAATAGGCCTTGGTGGCTGGCTTTAGGAATATACTCTAACGGTTTTTAGCAAGGCAGAGGGAATGGGGGTGGAGGGAGAGAAGGCAAGACATGCCAGAGCAATGTTTGCCATGCTCAGGCTGGCTAGAGTCCCTTCACTCCCTGTTAGTGGTGTATGTACAGGCAGAATGCATTTCTGACTTTTGTTTTGTTTTTTTATTGACACATTTCTCTCTGCCATTAATCCCTGAGTTTTACAAGGGCAGAATATATGACTTGTTCACTAATATAAAATGCCTCGCATACCTGCTGCATAGCATTCACTCAAGGAACTGTGGTTGGCTAGGGAAGGAGCAAAGATTAGGGAACTTTCTCTCATGTCCTATTTTCTTCTCGGGTCGTTCCAGTTCCAGCAATTTGCTTTGAATCAGAGCAAGTGCATGCACACTGTGAGGCAGGGGAATGTCTCTTCTGTTCTCTCACAAAACCTTTCTGCCAAAGGCATCATAACTTCTGGAGCTTAGGAATTGGAAGAAGCTGGTATCTGGAGCCCTGGAGAGAAAGAATGCGTAAGATGATCCACCTGCGATCGTGTCGCAGAAGCGAGATGCGATCGCAGAATGGTAGAGGTTGTGGAAAAAGAAAATGGAGGGCCGTATAATGAGGATACTGCAGTGGTGTGGGTGGACCTCATCTCTTATGGCTGGCTTCAGCAAGAGAAACAGAGATGATAAATCAGAAGCCCAGAAGCCTCATCAGGCAGCTAAGATCCAGTCCGCACACTAATTGACCTCCAGGACTGACATTGGAGTTTTGGAATTTAAATGTATCCAGATGTCCAAGCAGTCAATAATCCCCAAGGAAGCCAATCAAATTAGCTGGAGCCCAGCAGACTGTGGCCAAAAAGAAATTGGACAGAGTCTAAAGGAAATCCATTTGCAGGCTAGGACAGGAATGGAAATCAAAAGCCGAGCAAGGGTTTTCCGATGGTGGTGCAGCTCCCACAAGAACGCCTCCTGTTTCTAGTGGGCTGTGAGCTCCATGAGGGCTGGACTCTGTCTGCTTTTTACATGTGCACCCCCAGAACCCAACAAAGCATTGAAAAGACAGCAAGTCTTTACTGCTTATATTTAAGTAAATGAATCCCTCCCCGGCAACCGTGTGTGTGTGTGTGTGTGTGTGTGTGTGTGTGTGTGTGTGTGTGTGTGCCCACAAAAGCCAGGAAGAGGCATCAGACCCCCTAGACCTGGAGTTATAGTTTATTAAGAGCCACCTTCAGTGGGTGCTGGGAACCTAACTCAAACCCTCTGAAAGAATAGCACATGTTCTTGACCACTGAACCATCTTTCCAACCTTGAATGTCTCTAGCACTGCCTCTCTCCAGCCTCTACCACGCAGTTGAACCTCTAGTCAATTAGCTGTATCGGGAATGTGGGAGTGTGAATTTATATACATAATTTCCGAAAATGACTTGGCAGTGTGTGAAGCACAGGGATGCTGGGTGAGCCAGTAGTCAGTCTTTCCTAGACATACACAATAAAACCACTCTGAGGCATCCATTGAAAAACACATAAAAACGTTGAAAGCACAACTTTTTACAAGGGTTCCAAAGCGGGGGATGAGATGCCTGCCAACGGGGAAAGACACACAATGGATTTCTAAAAATTAATATATATGGTCCTGTAGTCATCTAATGGAGTGCCATAATGAGAACAAAGAGAGGACTATATATAACTAGGCATGAGCAAATATACCACAACATGCTACACGCCGGGATATTTGCATATAATTTAATTTACATGAGGCTTGAAACCAAGTAAGACAATATATCGACAGTCCCTGATTCACAATGATTCAGCTTAAAATTTCCAATTTGCTAGAGTGATGTGTATCCTGTGAAGACCACATTTCACATTTTGACTTCTCTCTTTCTCTCTCTCTCTCTCTCTCTCTCTCTCTCTCTCTCTCTCTCCCTCTCTCTCGATAGCAACATGCAGTATGATAACTTTTTTGTGATTCTGGGCAATAAATCCCCACAGCCAGTCACACAAATGAGTTTTGAACAAAGTATAGATTCAGTATATTGTTCCACTAACTGATGTGATTGGATGTGATTTTTTTTTTTTATTTCATGTATGAGGCAAGTGTAGAGAGCAGAGGGTCAAGTTCGGAAATCTGTTCTCTCCTACCACCATGGGGACTCTACTCATTGTCAAACTTGGAGTCAAGCATCTTTACACACTGAACTGTGTTGACAGCCTTGGGTGCATTGCTGATGACAATATTTGAAACTTACGATGTTTTTGTTGGGATATAACTATGTAAGTTGAGTTCTACCAGATGATAGGAAGAGAACAGACATGGGTGTAGATGGTAACGGCCAATGGGGTTAAGGTAGACATTGGGATTTTAGCTGAGATCTGACTGGGTAGGAAGTTTGCCATACTTTAGATTGTATGCCATTTAAATACACTAAAACTTAATAAAAAACATCATTCCAACTTGAAAAGCCATTGTCTTCAGAAGCCCCTGTGTACATTTGATATCTGTAACAGAAACAGCCAGTGGTCAGGTAGGAAGAGTGCCAGGAGTCGGCCTCAGCAAGGTCAGGCACTGAGGTGGGACACAGTTTCAGTCGGAGGAAGGTCAAAGGCTGACGATCTCTGACTTTGTAACTCTCTTAGAAGCTGATGGCCTCTGGCAACTTACTTTCTCTTGCTATTTTGTAGCTAAAAGTTGCTGGTTTCTGGCAATTAATTCCTGCTTATAGCAGCAGGATATTGAGAATAGAAGTTAGTTGCTTGAACTGTTCTCTCTTTGACTTGAGGGCCCCTCATTGATCAGGCAAGAGGCTCAGAGTTTGTTAACTCTTTGTGAGCCAGAGAGAAAGAAAAGGAAAAGAATCAGGCATGCAGGAAAAAAAAATTCACTTACTTTGGATGAAGCAAAGAAAAGAAGCTCCAACAAACTTTATTTCTGCTCTCGGTATTTTTACTTTATCTATAAATTACCTCATATAACTATCAGGTAGAACCATTACAACAAGATAATTAATTGATCACATGGTTTTCTAAACACTCTTACATTCTACAAGTTCATAGTAAGTTTAAGGCAATAGTTCATGTCACAAACTGACAAGACTTAAGGAGTTACAGCAGAATTGTTTACACGTCTTTCCAATAAGACTAGTACATGACTAAGCATTCATTAGTGTCACTAGCTCCATAAGTTCATTATAAGTTTAAAGCAATAATTTTTACATCACAAGTTAGCATGGTTTTGTCAGGAGACAAATCATCTGCCTTGTGTCTTATTGTTTGAAGTTTTGTATAGATAAGCTAGTCAATACTTTATTTTCTATCCTGGAACCTACAATATATTTTCCATTCCCAGTTTGTGGCCTTTAGTTACCAGATAGTGGCCTTGTTCCTAACCTAGAATGAATGTTTTCTTTGATTGTAAATTTGTTCCAAACCTGCTTACTTTTTCTAATGGAATTAGTCCATGACAACTGAAGGTTTACAGAGCTCTATTTGAAGCTTTTATTCTATAAAGGGCTTGAAATTATTTGTTTCAATTTAGGAATTCTATAAAATCATTATCATCAATTTATCTACACAATGTTACTACATGAGAGTACATCTTCATGTCAATCTGCAGAAAATCTGACCAATAGGGTGGACTGATGCCCAGGAATCCTGAGGCTATGTAATAGTGACAGGAAAGGGGCATTTCAGCAGCAAGAAGCTATCCTGGGATGAAGTCTCTAAGAACCCTGCATTCTCAGAACTCACCCATTGCAGCCATGCAAAACAGAAGGCCATCTCCAGAAATCTCACTTGTGTGCCTTAGCCATTCCTAGATGGCTTCTGACAGAGGAGAAATAATAAACGCTGTGGACTATGAATTGAGAGGAAGGGGCCTCAGAAAACACTCCAAGTTTGGTTTTTAAAAAGACTATACTCATGCAACAAAACCTGACATGGACCACATTTAGCCCATAGGTACTTACTTATTAACTATATTATATTATTTATGTTTGGTTTATGCAATCACCTACTGTTGACGATTGTAAAACATAAACCCATTCTTGGCCACACCCTGCCTTCTCACATGGCCTCCCCTGAGAAGGCCTTTCTCACCTGGGGTCCAGTTCAAATGTGTGTGATCACTGAAAAATCCCAGGTGACCTTCACACGATCTGAAACTAATAATTGCTTTCTCCTTTGTACTTCACTAGACTGTCTTTCCCAAGAGTATAAACTTCCAAGAAGATATGGATTTTAGCTTTAAGAATGGAATATTCAGCACCTGAGACAGCACCCTGCTGTACCCCTTAGCCTGTGTGCTCAATAAGACTAATGATCAACAAACAAAGCTTGTGGAATTGCAAAGCCTTTGTACAATGAAGAAAACTGTTAACTTAGTGGGGAAAGCCTGCAGAGTGGACAGGGGTCGTTGCCAGCTAGAGAGCCTGACAGCGGACTCCTATCTTGAATACACAGAGAACTCAAAAACTGAACAAGAAAACATCAAACAACATAATCAATAAATGGGGTGAGGAAGTGATCAGACACTTCTTAAAAGGCTAACCCCAAATGGCCACTCACAAACCACCAGATAAAGGCAAACCAAAAGCCAAGACCACATCTCACCCTGTCAGAAAGACAGTCATTGAGAAAGCAACTGACAAGAAATCATTGTTTGATAGGATGCAGAGATAACTAGAGATCACGTTAAGTGAACTAAGCCAGGCTCTGAAGGAGAAATATCACATGCTTTCTCTCATTCGTGTGTCCTAGATATAAAAAGCCACACGTGGATGGGACCCTTGAACATTCTATCATAACCCATAGATTATAGCAATCTTATTCCAGTAGACACTGGGATTGTCCCTCTGGTCTTCAGGAATAGCATCGTAGGAGACTTGTCTGAGGCCAAAACTCAATTTCTGCTTTGCTCTGCCCTGGTTCTCCTGTGTCTAGTCTTATTTCTGTAACAAATACCCTGACAAAAACCACCAGGGGGGTAGAAGGAATTCACCTGGCTTATGGTACAAGTTTAGGGTCCATCACATGGTGTCATGTGTAGTTTGGGCTACCCCCACATTAAGCTCTGGGTGGACAATGCTACCAGCCCCCACCCAGATACCCTTAGATCCACGGATAAAAAGCAACACACATGTGCACCAGTTAACCGTAAAATGCCTTTGCTAACTCAATGACTGGGCACTCCTAAACCTCCTTTGCCACCCCTGGCACAATCAGATAGAGTGACCATTGACCACTCCATCCAAAAATTCCCATGACTGGTTGGCTTTATCTCTTATAGTTACTCTTCCTTCTTCCTCCATCTCCCTATTCTCCCTGCATCCTCCTGAGCAACTCTGAGTGTCCCACCCCATCCTCAGTCATTGGTTGCTGGTTTCTTTATTGATGGACCAAGAACCAATTGGGGAACAGGACCTTAGCCACAGAACCAGTTCTACAACATGAAAGGGGGATGTCAAGGCAGGAATTCCAATGTTCAGTCACATCATATCATAGCCAAGGAAACTGACAATAAAGGCATGCTAGCTCATTCCCTCATCTAGGAAGCTTTCTCTGCTCTTATACAGTTCTAGACCCCAAGCCTAGGGAATGGTACCACCCATAGTGGGCTAGGTCTTCCCACATCAGTTAACAAGACAACCCCCCTACCACCACAGCTGCTGCCACAGACATGCCCACAGGCCAATCTGTACTAGGGGATTTCTCATGAAGACTTTCTTCCTGGATACGTCTAGGTTGCATCCCAATGGCTGTTAAAACCAAGCAGCACACTCTGCTTGTACAAAACATTCCTCATCCTTTGGGGCTCAGATTCCAGCACAACACCTATTTGGCTGCTCAGGGCTGCTTTGGGTCCATTACTGTGGCAGAGTTGCTGGTAGGACGTCTTTGGAGCACTTAGCCTGATCTCTCACAGGGTAAATTATTTTAAAAATACATTATAGATAAATAGATAGAAGATAGATAGATAGATAGATAGATAGATAGATAGATAGATAGATAGATAGATAGATAAAAGAAAAAATAAAGCACTCAGATGTGTTCTGGCCACCTGTCTCCACCGCCAATTAACATTGAACTCCCACCAAGATCAATTCTTCTGCCAGTTCATCACACGCCATGTGCATCACTATGCTGAAAGAGTCTCTCTCGCCTGCTGTGATGTTGGCCTTAATTTACGCCGGGAGGTGGGGCGAGAAGAGGAACACGCGTCACTCCACTTCATCATAATGATCTCACACTGAATTTTCATGAGTTGTATGTCATTACTTTCCCTAGGAGACTGGGATTTCCCTGACGGTTCATGCTGTGCCTTGCTGATTTATACATCTAGGTACCCATGATGCACACACAGAGGACTGGAGGGAGACCATGTGTTGAAGTGCTTAGTGGGTGATGCTTAAAGGAAAAGTTGCTGCTCCTGGCAAAAATGGGAGCATTTCAAACCAATTCCATATGTGCCCCTCAACAGATGACATGTGTCCAGAGCTCTGCATGGTCACCCATGTTCATGAGACAAGAGACACAGAAGTTAAGTGCGGGTGACCGGAAGCTTGGACAGTTCCAAATCATAGTTTTGCGCAGTCCTCTGTCAACTGCACACCTAGCTGCCCTGCCTTTAGAATTCAAGATACAGCACGTGGGCTAGATTCAAGCTGCTGCCACCCCAATGCCAGGATTGAAATGTGCCCATGGACACCACCCCCAACCACAACCTAACATAGAGAGGAGAGTCCAGTCCAGCACAAAGAGGGCTGGAGAGATGGCTCAGTAGCTAAAGCACTTGCCTCACAAGCCTGAGGATCTGAGTTCAGATCCACAGCAAATGAATTAAGCCAGGCGCTAGTCGCCAGTATCTGTATCTTCTACAGCAGGTTGGGAGGTGGAAGCAGGGACGTCCCCCAAAGTTCGTGGACCAGCCAGCATGGAGAACAACAGGGAGACCTTGTCTTGAATAAGATGGAAGGCAAGGCCTACAGCAAAGGTTGTCCTCTGACCTCTACACATGTGCACACTCACCCCCCCACACACACACANATACACACACACACATCATACATATCAATAAGGGTACTTTCCCATAATATAATATGCCAAACTCTAATCATAGGAAGTTGGGGAAAGGCAGAATAGTTTTTATAAATGCATGTTGTTATCATTAGAAGTAGACACCAGGACTTCCTTCTATACTCTGGTGTTGTGCCTGGTCTGGTTCTAAGTAGGAAGAGCCTGTCTCCATCTACCACTGATCTGTTCAGTTCCACTCCACCAGCTGTTGTTACCCATGGTCCCCTCATCAGTACTTTTGCCCATCCCCCACTATCTCACTTCCCTCTCTCCCTTGGGACCCTCCTCCCATGCTGAACAGTAGGACTCACTAAAGCCCTCTCTCACTGTTGACATTTAATGCTAGCTCTCTGCCCTGCCCCTGTCAGGCCATTCCTTCAGGATTACAACGGACCTACATTGTGAGCCAAAAACTGTACATTTAAATGTGTGCAAACACTGTATATTTATTACACTAGGTGTGTTCACCACAGCATAGGTCCTTTACAGTGTGTTTGTTACTATGTATTTATGATCATACACGGTTATATACGGTTAGCATAATACAGACTCAATATATTTAGTTATGCCACATCACACAGTCATACTCATGTAATTTTATATTAATTTGTAATTAGATATTACGTACTTGTCACACTCTATTATAATCTCCATTCGTTACAAATATGTGTACATGTTACTACATTCCCACTGGTATCAGCCTGATTCTTCCCCAGGCCTACAGAGTTCCTGAGTCACCCGGGTGGTCTGCCTACCAGGAAGGAGAGGAAATGAACCTACCACAACACTATGCACATGTCATGCATGCACATGTTCACATACATACATACACATACACTCAAACACACAGCACATATGCGCACACACACATATATATACCTATGCACACACATACACATGTAAACACCAATTTGACACACACACATATATATACACACAGAGAGAGAGATTGTACATATGCATCTACACACACGCAAACAGCACACATGTATGTACACCTACGCACACATACACACGTACATGTGCAATCACAGATTTGAAACATAAATGTGTGTCATATGTGTGTATATATACACACATTACAGGTGTGCATGTGCACACACATGCACACACTCATATATACACACATAAACACATATATCACACACATAAACATCCCTAACCTTTATCAGATGGAAGATCTTAATAATTCTAAGTCACTGTTTTCATAAATCCTCATGGAAGCCCACCACACACAGAGTATAAAGGCTTCGCGAGTCAGCTCAAAGCCAAAGCCTGTGTGACAGCCACCAGTTAGGAGACAGATGGATGCCAGCATCTCAGAAGAGAGCACCCGTCTTGACTCCGCCTTGTTTTTGAGACTCGGTCTCTCACTGAACCTGGAGCTCACTGCGTTTGCACTAGGCTGACTGGTCAGCAAGTGCCAGACATCCCCCTGCCTCCTCCTTCCCAGTACTGAAACCACAGACAAGCACCAGCACACCTTTTTGCATGGGTGCTGGGATCTGAACCAAGGTCCTCGTGCTTGTGCCGTGAGCACTTAACCCACTCGGCACCCTCCCCAGCCCTTGCATGGTCTTGAAGGCAGGAAACATAAGCAAGAGAAATTATAGAGCGCTTTTAAACCCCCTTTCCTTCAAAGCCCAATTCACTTTCAACTCACAGACAAGGATGTCTGCTTTGTTTTGCTATTTCCACACAGAGCCTCCTGTTGGACCATGGCACAGGCCATGAAGCTTTTCCCTTAAAGAGCATAGCACTGCTGTCTGGCTTTCTTCTCCAAGCTTTTGATCCCATCTGCAAATGCTGATACTGGTGTTTCTTAAGCTTCAGAAAGCTTCAAGAGGAAGTTAGCAGAGGACAACCAAAATTCATCTAGTTTTTCCACAAGGGCCCCAAATGTTTTATTGACTGAAACAACAGTTATAGATTCAAGTTGGCTGCTGGAGCCAGACAACTAACTCTGGAAAAATTCAGATGATGCTGATTACATAAAAATGACCGCAGCTGGCAGGGACCCCCAAAGGCTATGCGTTCTAAGATGCATACGGATCCTGCTGCAGATCCTTACTTCCCAGAGGAAAGTTAAGCAACTAAGAGGGACAAGCCAGCAAATCCACCAAGAACCAAACCAAACCAAACCAAACCAAACCGAAACCTGCTCCTGTGGGTCCTTCCTCCATTGCTGCCACACCTAATGAGGTCTGTTCTGTTGACATCCTCTTGTTTATTTCTGTACACCCTCAAGATCTCCATCCCTTCCAATGGTTCTATTTATAGTTTCATCTGTACACATACACAACACACAAAAACACATATACCACATACACCACACACACATATGTATATACACACATAAGATCTCATCCCCTCCGGTGGTCCTCTTTACCTCTTTATAGTTTCATCTGCACACATACACAACACACAAAAACACATACCACACACACAGCACACACACACACACACACACACATATGTATATATACATGTATGTATATACATACACACATATGTATATGATCCTCTCTATAGTTTCATCTGCACACATAGAGAACACACACAAACACACACATACCACACTTACACATACATATGTGTATATATACATGTGTATGCATGCATGCATGTATTATATACACATGTGTGTGTATAGGTGTGTATATACATACATGTGTATGTCTGTGAGCGTGTGTGTGTATTGCTCAATACCCTTAGCCATCAGGGTTAGCAAGTTAACAATAATTTGTGACTCCATCTCACCCTAGAAGGCTAACATCGAGAAAATAACAGAGGGCTATAAAAGTGGCTCCACAGTTGAGAGCACTTCCTGCTCTTGCAGAGGACCTAGGTTCAGTTCCCAGAGCCCACCTGGCAGCTGACAACTGCCTACAACTCCAGCTCCAGAGGCTCTGGTGCCCTCTTCTGGCCTCTGCGGGCATCTGCACTCACACATGGTTTACACAAACACACGCCAGGCACATGCACATGCACATGAATGAATGAATGAATGAATGAATGAATTCTTTTCAAAAGTAAACAACAAGTTTTGGAAAGGATAGGAGAGTGTATCACCTTTACCCACTACTAGAAAATCAGTATGGAGGTGTCTCACATAAATAAAAGCAGAACTATCATATGACAGAGCTCTACCACTGTTGGGTGTTTTACCAAAGGGTTCACACACACAATGGAGTTTTATATAGCTCTATAGAAAGATGAAATGAGAACATTTGTAGGAAAAACCGATCGACAAGAAAGTTATTATGTGAGCTGGTGAGATGGCTCAGTGGGTAAGAGCACCCGACTGCTCTTCCAAAGTTCCGGAGTTCAAATCCCAGCAACCACATGGTGGCTCACAACCATCCGTAACAAGATCTGA